>NC_134550.1:42235867-42388431 GCF_025594145.1 Primulina tabacum | reverse complement strand
TTATCATATACCTCTGATCCAATCGGTTCTGATTCAGTCTTTACAAGTATATGCTGTAACTCAATTCAGATACAATACAAACATATAATAGGGAAAGCATTAAATCATGCTAGCAATCAAAAGCAAGGAAGAAGACTCGATCTACCCCCTCATTCTATTCTATCTCAGTCTACAGAACATACAGCTCTGACAAACTGTTGTGGGGACCCGGGCTCTAACTCAATTCTTTTCGGGATTAATCGGATCTTATTCAAAAATGTGGGTCAAAATTTTGCTTTTAACATTAATTCAAATGTATATTAACAACATAAGTAATTCTTCATTTTATTTCAATAACATAATTACATGTCTGTTCTAATACATTCATATAAACCAGTATTAATACAACTACAACCACACGTAGTACAAGCCTCGTAAGAAACAACTAGTATCTTCTGCGCCCGAAGTCACCACGATATCTCGAACTCATCCCTGTCGTGACCCAATCTCTGCCCCCTGTTGTTATGCACACATACAGACATAACAACAGCCGGAAACTCCGGTGAGAACAAATCCCAGTATAAAACATGTATGCATGCTCTACATAGTCATAAATCATGCATGAAAGCAATAACATTGGTTCCATAGTCTATGAAACCAATCTATGAGCATGCAATTCAAATTAAATCATGTCTTGACTCGACTCGACTCTACTCTAGGGATCCCGGTGTGAATAAAACGTCACTGTCTGTCACCTACCCTCCCAATCGGGGTAACTGTACGTCTTATTCCTAACTTCGGTCATGTCTGTATCTAATGTCTACAATCATGTGAATCTGATCCGAAGCGTCGATACCACCAAACATCTAGTTTGGCAAGTTCTGCCAAATGACTCTCCTATCTCAGAGGCTTGAATATAAATCTCTAAACAAGCAGCATCATATCAAGAGATTTGATATAAATCTATAAACAAATCAAATTCATATCAAAAGATAAACAACAATTCTAGTATGTGATTTGGTTGGGAAACTCAAATTGAATCTCATTTGAGTTGTTCTTCCCCAAACAAACATGAATTATACCTTTCTTGTCGTGGAATAATTCGAAGTCTCGAATAGGGATATCGAACCTGTCAATCCAATCTGAAATGACAATGTTGAGATGCACAATATCAAATCATACTCCAACTAATGCTAGTACGGTTTAATATCAAATCTTGAAACAATTCGACTTGGTTTTAACGGAGAATACGGCCTATTTTCTCGATACCGATCATCCAATAACAATCAACATATTATCCACAAGCCATAACATCAATAACAATTATTAATCTCCCGAAATCTGCTTTATCTCAACTCATACTAGATGGAATTTCATAACAATAGAATACAGTGTCCGTTATTCGATCCGGTTGCAAATATACTATGTCCAACATGTCAAGAATACATAATAACCATCATATCATAATTTTTCAACACATGGAATCTAAATCATGCTGAAGCATAACCCAACTTACATCCTCTTGTAGCCTTTGAAGTGAGGAACAAGAATCTAAGCTTGGATTAACTTTTGGATGAGTAATTCTTACACAACCAAATGATAAAGATGGAGGGAAAGGCTTGAAGAAACTCTCCCATCGTCGCTGGTATGCTAGAATGAAGAAGAAGTGAGTCATGCTCAACTTATATACCTCAGGCCATGTGTCAACATAAAATTCAAAGGTGGATTTCTCGCACCAAGCACCCGGGTGCATTTAAGCTTCGGCAGTCCATTCATTTCCAAAATCGACGGCCGCGGGTGCGCTACAATAAGACCGCGGGTGCGGTGACATCAACGCGGGTGCGGTTACGTTTGAACCGCGGGTGCGGTGTCATTTCTGTAAATACTTTCCAACTCTCTGTCCATAAAAGCGGGTGCACTCCTTCTTGGACCGCGGGTGCGGTGACCCTACTGTAAAAATGGCTAACTTTCTGTCCATGCACCGCGGGTGTGGTACTTCTCTAGGCGCGGGTGCGGTCCCTTTCTTCAAGCAACACTTCATCTTTTCGTTTTATCCACATACAATCTAGGGCCTTACAACACTCAACGCCCGAGCGATAATATTTTACCGCCCAGCGCCGCTCTTTCAGTCCGAGAGTAAATTCCAGATGACCTGGCGCTCGAGCGGTAATTGGTTATTGCCCGAGCGCAGCGCCATCTGTAAAAATGTTTGGTATTTTTCTTCTTTTCAAGTTCAATAGTGAGTTTATGTCTTTTATTTTTCGGAAATGTTCGCTCATCATTTAGAGATTGTTTGGTGTTCGATGTCATGGGTTATTACGATGATTTAACGAGTTCAAGTCCCGAGTGATCTAGAATATCATAAGCTATTTTTGTACTTTGGTGGTGAGCACGAGGACCTACGTCTAAGCTATGAAAGTTAAGTGCATGTAATCATGTTAGTATGTGCAGCAGTGACACCACGAGATCCAACGAATCCCTCAATGCCAAGTAAGTAAGTATGTTCGACGTGCAAAGAAAATACTTTTAAGTTTTTAAGGTATGCTAAATGTCTTGTGACAAATTTCTGTATGGGATTAAAAAGCGGTAAAGCATGACCAGGGACCAATCCACCCCGTTAAATCATGAACGGGTTTAGATCAGGATTGGAAAGCGGTAAAGCATGACCAGGGACCATCCACCCGTTAAAGCATGAACGGGGATCTCATGTATGTTGCAGCTGATCTTCTCTGTAAACCCAGTACTGTGGTTTAGTCTGATCAGGCGTATTTATGTATGGGTCAGTTGCCTTGAAACATGCCTCTATGCAAAATGATGAAGTTATGTATGTTCAAGTATGTACAAATATGAAAGCATGTTTAAGAAAAGTTTCACGTTATGGCACGTCTATGAAAAGTATGTAAGATCAAGCTTTTTACACGCAAGTTAAAGTTCAAGTATGTATGTTCTATTTTAAAGTTGCATGTGATTTTATTACGTGTTACTTGCTACTTCCTGTTTATACGTGTTGATTCTTTAGACTCACTAGACTTGATCGATGCAGGTGAGGATGCATTTGAGGAGATGAGGGATGAGGACAGTGAGCTGGCTTGGACTGAGCGGGAGGCTAAACCCGAGGACCGCCATGTTTTAAAAAATTTATGAAAGTTTCAAATACTCTGATTTCATGTTTGTTTACGATGTTCTAAGACAAGTATTTTGTTAGCGAAATTTCTATGGTGATCTTTTATGGCAAATGTTTTTAGACGAACGAGACATTTTAATGCAAATTCGAAAGTTTATTTTATATTTAAGAAAAATTTTATTTTCCGCAAATTTCAAGTGTAAAGTACGGTACGTTACAGTTGGTATCAGAGCGGTGTTCTTGTAAAAGGTTATGCCTACCGCCAGTTGCGAGAAGCTCACGAAGCCACACATCAAGTCTGTAAGATTAAAAGTTTTGAATTATTTCGTGTAGTAAGCATTAAGTCATGATTTCATCATGTACATGTTTTAAGTTCGAGTTACGGCATCTTATGCTATCGATATTATGTTCATGCATGCACATTGGGTTTACGTGTTGGGTAAATTGTTGGAACAGTATGCCTCCTAGACGCATAATTAACCGAGAAGCAAGGGATGAGGACAGAGAGGCCCGAGAGGAGGGGAGAGACGCTCCTCCTCCTCCAACGCCAGATATGCAAGCACAGATGCTTGGAGGAATGACACAGTTCTTCGCACAGTTTGCGGGGAACCAGGCACGGTGGATGCAGGGGCTAGGCCCAGACCAGAGGAGGTGTATGAGAGGTTTAGGAGGATGAATCCTAAGGAGTTTCGGGGACCACTGACCCGATGATATCCGAGGGATGGATTAAGTGCATCGAGGTAATATTTAACTTAATGGAACTGATAGATGCAGATAGAGTTAGGTGTGCCACATTTCTTCTGGCAGAAGACGCCAGACTGTGGTGGGATAGTGCATTAGTGTCATTTAACTTGCAAACACAGACGTGGAATGGGTTTAGAGAGGTATCTTGGGGACCCGGACGCTAAACATCTTCTTAATCATCTTTGGAATTAATTATCAATTCAGATAATCAGGGTCTAAAAATTTTTCTTTTTAAAATGCAAGTGCGGAGCGTAATGGAATGTAACTAATATACATCTCAGTATATAAGTACAATAATGTACAACAATTATTCAAACTAGCCTAAGGTTTAACTACTAAATTTCAAGTATTAAATCAAGTCTACAATAAGTCCGGAATCACACTCTAAACTCGTCTTCTCTCATCATCTTCTTGACCCCGATCATGTCCCACCTGTTGTCATGCACACATACAAAACAAGACAACAGCCGGATAACTCCGGTGAGAATAAATCCCAGTATAAATAATGTATACATGCAGTTAACTAAATTAACATAAAAGCATGAATTATATCTTATCACATGTAGCATAATCAAACAACATGTATCAATACCAATCTGTAAATATCTGAATCGTAATCTACGAAACATAAATCAATACAAATCTGTAAATCAAGTTCTAGTCTCGATATCTAAGACTCGACTCATCTCTCATTCTAATCTAGGGATCCCGATTGTATTTAGACTTTGTGGTATGCTGTATCGAATGTCTACAATAGACGTCGATCTACATCTAAGCTCATCGATACAACGTAAGTCTAGAGTCTACGCGGTTCTGACAAAGACTCGGCGGTTCTGCCCTAGCTAGGCTGATCTGCCCTAGACTCAAACTCTGGCTGTGCTATAATTCAATAGACTAAACATATCAATCTGATAATCTGCAAATATCAATGCAATAAAGTAAAGTATGTGATTTTGGGAAACTCAAGTCAAACCTAACTCGAGTTGTGCAATCCCGAATCAACATTTATTTATACCTTTCTCTTCACGATCTGATGAAGACGAAGTCTCGTATCCCAATCTGTCCATATCCAAATCTGATAATGACAATCATATAAATACCATATCAGTATATAACTCAATTCAAGACCTGTTCTGATCAATACTCAAATCGGTGTATAATCGATCCATATCTGAACAAGGTACAATCTAATTCATATCAATGATATTACGATACAATCGAAATCATTACTGAATCTGATCAATCTCAATCAATAGTGAATCTGATCAATATCAATCTATTGATGTTTCGACGGCATAACAATACAGTCACGATAACCCCGTCTATTTCAACACCACATATATAATACCAGAATTCATAACCAGTATCAGTACAACTCATAATCTGAATAATAACACAACTCTGATATAGAATCTCAACTAATTCAACTCTGAAATTCATAACAATTTCATAAACAGTCTATTCTTTAATTGACTTCGATTCTATGATGTCTAACATGTCAAGAACATCATATATGAATTCCATTTAATTCTGACAACATCATAATTTCAGAACATGTCTAAACGTAACAAAACTTACGTCCAGTTGTAGCCTGTTGATAGGAACTCGGTACTGAAGTCAGATTCAAAATCAGACGGGCGGATTAAAGTAAAAAGGCGTAAGGATTTGGAGCTTCCCTTCCTCGGTTCTCTCTTTTTTCGTGCTTCTTATGATGAAATGAATTCATATAATACATATATATATATACCATGCATGCTCAAGGAAACGTGGCTCGTTCCTTCAAGAAACACGTCTCGCACATATGCGCGACATCAAACGGCGCATATGCGCGAGACTTACTGGTCATCGCACATCATTTCTCGGCAGCTCGCGCATATGCGCGACGCCTTCCACGCATATGCGCGAGGCTCTCTGGACGTTGGTAACATATGCTCGCGCATATGCGCGCAATCATTTCGCGCATATGCGCGGGGCCTTCTGTCCATCTTGCGCATGTGCGCGCATCATGACGCGCATGCGCGAGAGCTACGGTCCTCGCACAACAAATCTCACACGCGATCTCATTTCGTGTCTCGGTTAGCCCTTTCATAATTGTCTCGATTAAAATCAATAATCCACGATATAAAATCTCGGGCATTACATATTCTACTCCAAATACTTCACAGAAAAAGTACGATCCATATTGACTAGGGAGTTCATGACGCTGCGACAGGGAGATAGCAGCGTGGCAGACTTTGTCAGAAAGTTTGAAAGGGGGTGTCACTTTGTACCCCTGATAGCTAATGATGCCCAGGGAAGTTGAGGCATTTCATGGATGGGTTGCGGCTGCTCTTGCGCCGAGATGTCCGAGTTGCTGGTCCTGCAACATATGCAGTTGCCGTGTCTAGAACTTTGGTAACAGAACAGGATCAGAGGAATATTGAGGCTGACAGACAGGGCAAGAGGCCCTATCAGGCTCCACAGCAGCTGCAGCAGCATCAACAGCAACCTCCGTTCAAGAAGCCTTTCCAGGGACATCCAGGAAAGAAGCCATATCAGGGACCGCCAAAGGGCAAGGGTCCAATTCAGCAGCAGAGGGCGCCTCAGAAGCCCAGTGATTTCCCAGTGTGTCCTAAGTGCAACCGCCAGTACTCGGGGCAATGTTTATATGGGTCAGGCAAGTGCTTTAAATGTGGAGCCTGTGACCACATGCTAAAGGAATGCCCACAGTGGAGGCAGCTGACCCAGGAAGAGTGTCCGCCATGCATGCTCAAGAGGCGAACCCAGACACGACATTACTGACCTGTAAACTTATTTAAATAAGCGCAGTATTGTTTTGCCATGCATGTTTCAAATTTTATTTGGAATTATTAGTGTGCTGGTAATATTTTGGTGACTTGCGTAGAGGTTTTCTACTGTGTTTGAGGTTAAGATTAGAATTGTTGGGATATAAGTTTTTGTGTTGTGCTGACGTCTCACAGGAAATATTTTCATAAAGAGAATTGCCACGAAGGCCCTGATAGACTCAGGAGCCACCCTCTCTTTTATTTCAGAGACATTCGCTATTCACCTGGACATCAAGTGTATTGGACTCACGTGAGCTATTCAATGACAGTCCCATCAGGGGAAGAATTGTCAGCTACTAGCATGGTCAAAGACATTGATCTGAGCTACAAGGCCACCTAGTATATGCCAATTTGATTGTTGCCGATGCTAGAGTTTGATATCATTTTGGGAATGGATTGGCTGACAAAGAACATAGTTCTTATCGATTTCCAGAAAATGTCAGTGTTTGTAGACCTTTAGGCATGGAGCAGTTTCTCTTCGAGCCAGCTAGATGGACGAGTTTCCCTCGCATGATCTCTTGCATGCAAGCGCGGGACTTATGCACAAGGGTTGTCAGGCTTTCTTGGCCTGCATTGTATCTGCACCTGACATACCCACTCGTCTATATCTGATGTACCAGTGGTCAGGGATTTTCCTGACGTCTTTCCAGATGACCTCACAGGCCTTCCGCCAGAGAGAGAGGTGGAGTTTTCCATTGACCTTTTGCCAGGCACTGTGCCAATCTCAAAGGCACCGTACCGTTTAGCCCCAGCTGAGATGTTAGAGCTCAAGCAGATTCAGGAGCTTCTAGACAAAGAATTCATTCGCTCTAGTTTCTCACCATGGGGCGCACCAGTACTCTTCTTAAAAAAGAAGGATGAGAGTATGAGGCTGTGTATCGATTACCAAAATTGAACAAGGTAACGGTCAAGAATAAATACCCACTCCCAAGGATCGAGGACTTGTTCGATCAGTTACAGGGAGCCACAGTGTTCTCTAAGATAGATCTTCGATCAGGGTATCATTAGCTGAAGGTGAAGGAGGCAGATGTTCATATGACAGCCTTCAGAACCAGGTATGGGCATTAAGAGTTCTTAGTGATGCCGTTAGGACTGACGAATGCTCCAGCATTTTCATGGACCTCATGAACCGAGTATTTCAGCCTTACATTGATCCATTCGTCATAGTGTTCATTGACAACATCCTTCTCTACTCTAAGAGCCATGAGGAGCACAGTCAGCACTTGAGTACAATTTTGCAGATTTTGCAGAGTCGCAAGTTATTCGCTAAATTCAGTAAGTATGAATTTTGGTTGGAGAAGGTAGCTTTTTTGGGACATATAATATCCAGCAGTGGTATTGAGGTGGATCCAGCTAAGGTAGCAGCAGTCCAGGAATGGGTTGAGCCGAAAAATACGTCTGAGATTCGCAGTTTCCTAGGCCTAGCAGGCAGGCTACTACAGGAAGTTTATTCAGGGATTTTCGTCGATAGCAGTGCCACTCACCTCATTCACAAAGAGAATGCTAAGTTCGTGTGGAGTGACGAGTACCAAAGGAGCTTCGATACTTTGAAGCAAGCCCTTATTTCAGCGCCGGTGTTAGCCATGCCAGCAGGGCAGGAAGATTTTGTGTTATACACCGATGCATCTAAGCTCGGGTTAGGCGCAGTGATGATACAGCATGGTCAGGTTATAGCTTATGCTTCCAGGCAGTTGAAGGTCATGAGAAGAACTACCCAACTCATGATCTTGAGTTAGCCGCCGTTGTCTTTGCCTTGAAGATTTGGAGACACTACTTGTACGACAAGAATGCCAGATATTTACCGATCACAAGAGTCTCAAGTATTTTTTCACGCAGAAAGAGTTAATATGAGACAGAGACGGTGGTTGGAGTTGGTAAAAGACTACGATTGTGAAATTAGCTACCATCTAGGGAAAGCTAATGTTGTGGCAGATGCCTTGAGCCGTAAAGTTGCAGTCTTAGCATAGATGTCAGCACATAGATCTCTTTAGTCGGAAATTCAGAGATTTGGGTTAAGGTTTATCCTAAGGGCAGAGCTCCTAAGCTGTCTAATCTGACAGTTCAGTCTTCGTTGCTTGACCGAATCCATGCAAGGCTTCCTTCAGATGAGCAGTTGCAGAAATGGCGACTGAAGGATGAAGCCAAAGTCAGTGTACTCTACACAGTGTCTGATGGTATTGTGAGATATAGAGTAGAATGTGGGTGCCTAGTGTTGATTCGATCAGGGAGGATATCCTGACAGAGGCACATGCATCTCCGTATTCTATTCATCCAGGAGGTACTAAGATGTACAAGGATTTATAGATTCTGTATTTGTGGCCAGGTATGAAGAAAGACATCCGTCGATATGTGTCTGAATGTCTCACTTGTCAGCAGGTGAAGGAAGAGCATCAGAGGCCAGCAGGGATGCTTAATCCACTCCCTATCCCCAAGTGAAAGTGGGAGAATATCACAATGGACTTCGTTTTCGGATTGCCGAGGTCATTCAGGGGATCCAATTCTTTTTGGGTTATATGGATCGACTCACTAAGTCAGCGCACTTCTTGCCAATGAAGACGACTTTCTCCATGACGCAGTATGCGAAACTCTATATCAGGGAGATAGTTCGATTGCACGGAATCCAATTTATATTGTGTTTGAAAGGGACCTGAGGTTTACATCGTCCTTTTGGAAGAGTTTGCATGCAGCCATGAGGACGAAGTTTCTTTTTAGTACAAATTTTCACCGGCAGATAGATGGACAGTCTGAGCGAGTGATTCAGATTTTGGAGGATCTATTGCGATCCTGTATGATCGATTTCCATGGGACTTGGGAATCTAAGCGACCTCTAGTGAAGTTTACCTACAACAACAGTTTTCAAGCATCTATTGGTATGGCCCCCTACAGGCATTGTATGGGAGGAAGTGCAGATCGCCGATTCATTGGGATGAAGTCGGTGAGAGGTCAGAGCTTGGTCCAGAGATTGTTCAGAAGACTGCAGATGTGGTGGTCATGATCCGAGACAGGATGAAGACCGCCCAGAGTCGTCAAAAGAGTTATGCTGACAAGAAAAGAAGAGATCTAGAGTTTGCCGTAGGTGATCACGTCTTTGTAAAGATAGCACTTATGAAGGGTGTTATGAGATTTGGGAAGAGAGGCAAACTTAGTCCGAGGTTTATTGGACCGTTCGAGATTCTTGACAAGTTGGGACACTAGCTTATCGTGTTGCCCTCCCGCCGAATCTGGCCGGGGTACACAATGTGTTCCACGTCTCAATGCTGAGGAAGTACCTAGCTAATCCTTCGCATGTTTTGAGCTACGAGCCATTGCAGTTGGCTCCAAATCGTCATATGAGGAGAGACCTGTCCAAATCCTAGACAGAAGGAATGGAACTTCGGAACAAGGTGACCAAGTTGGTCAAAGTCCGGTGGCTGAATCAATCAGTTGAAGAGGCCACTTGGGAGACAGAAGCAGATATGAGGAACCGCTACCCAAAACTGTTTGGTAAGATTTAACTTCGAGGACAAAATTTATATAAGTGGGGGAGGAACTGTAGAGCCCAAAATCAGTACACGTAAAACATGCATTATTTAATTGTCAAATCATTTATTTAATTTAAAATGAGTTTAGTGATGCATAATTTGTGAAATTTGCATTATTTTAAATTATTTATGTTCATGTGATGCACTTAAAATTTTTTCTCGATTTTCATGTTTCAGGCGATTATTCGATGCGGGATCGAGGAAAAGAGACCGGTGACGATTTTGGCAATTTTAAAATGTGTTATTTTATTTTTAAGTGAGGATTAGGAAATTTTAAAATATTTATTTAGTTTGAGCAATTTTTAAAGCATAATTTAATTATTAGTTGATTTTAAGTTTTTTTTAAAAAACTTTAAGGATGTAGTACTTATGCATTCTATTTTTTTTAAACCAAGAGATTTTATTCAAGTTTATTAGGGGTTAGCATTTTAATTATTTGTTAATAGAGTTAGTATTTTTGTAGAACCTGTTAAACCAGACTACGTATAAGCCATGCATAATTACTATTATTTAAATTAAAATGATTTTTTTATGCATGAGGATTTAAATTCTTTTCTTTAAATTTGTTGAGTTATTTTATGCAGTAGTTTAGTTTCATCTTTTCGGATAAATAAGCGATGCCGGACTGGAGTTGGAGTATTAAGATAAAAATTTAATGATAAGAAAATATTCCTAGAATTTATTTAAGATAAAGAATAATTTATTTTAATGAAAAAGAATGTTTAGGGATTTAATTAATTAATTAGAGATGAGTAGTAAATAAGTTCCTTAATGTAGTAAATAAGTTCCTTTATGTCCAATAATTATTTAAAAGCCTAAATTAAAATGTGTGATCAATTGAGATAAATTAATCTAGGCCTATTTTATTTAAGAAATTGTAATTTAACATGCTAGTAATTTAATTTAAAGAATTTGCCAGGCATTCAATATAATTACCATCCTAAATAAAATTTACTATTTCACTAAAATACATAATTAGTGTTTAAAACTTTAAGGAGATAAAATTCAATATTTAAACAATATTCTCCTCCATTTATTCATCAAGATTTTCGGCCATCACCTTTGTAGGATTTAAAAAGTTTGACTACTCATTTTCTTTGATTCCTTTCCTTATCCATTCTTGGTAGATAATCCCCTCACATTTAATCATCAACAATTGATAATTAATCAATTTTTCTACCACATTTTTTGAATGATAAAATCGGACACACCTCCCTCAAATCTCCCTCAATCCCTTGATAGCACACTTCATTCCTTATCTCCCTAGCAACTAGGATGGAATGAATTGAATTGCCATTCTACCACCCCATTTAATTAGTAAACTTCCTCATTCTTTTCCCTAGCCATTTCCCCCTCCTCTCCACCGAAATTTCAGAAGAAAACCAGCAGGAAAAATTGTGAGCCACCAAGAAGAATAAGAGAGAAAACAAGAAAAGGAACTCCGTCTCCGCCGCGCCGCTTTCATCGTTTTGGTTTGTTCTTTTGAAAAATCAAACTCCAGGCATGTCTATATCATTATTTTCTCTTCAATCAAGTCATATACATATTTTTAAACCATGTTATGTTCATAATTCATGAAGCAAAACAGAAACTTGAAGCGATTTTCGAAATCAAAACATGCAGAATATTTTCGTCTTTCATCCATGCCTCACGGTTTTTGTTGGTTTTATGGATTCAGTGTTTGGCTCGATTTCCAGGGGCTCAAGGCTGCATCTAGGATTGTAATAGGGTGTGTTAGGAAGAGATTGGTCTTTCGATTATTCGCCACAGAAACACGCATTTGACAGCAATCTTTCATAGATGCCATTTCGAGTCTCAATTTCTGATTCTTGCTGGTCTAAGGCGAGGGTGCGCATCTTGTTGGCCTAGGGCCTGTAACCCTGATTAGAACTCTTACCTAGTATGTCTGAGACGTGACCAAGTCGGCCTTTCAAGGCTTGGTCCATGGTTCCATCGGTTTTCAAAACAAAACAAGACAAGTACCCCTTCCATTTTTCTTGTTCCTGCGTGAGTAAGGTTTCGAGTTTATGGTGTTGGGTGGATCTTGTTTGGCTTCTAGACCTTAACCATGGTTCACACAATACCTCATGATGTCTAGATCATGCCATGGTTGATTATATAGCCATTGGAGTGACCAAGACAGCAAGAGAAGCGCTGCACCCCACGCGTGCCAGCGTGGCTCTCGGGTGGGAGTGTGTCGTTGTTTCGGGTGTTGCTTGGATTGTGGTTGGCCTAGGGCCCTTAGCCATGGTCCAAACATACCTTAGGATGTTGGGAAGAGGCTTAGGTTGTGGTTCAAGCCCCAATGACATTAGCCTTGTAATCGAAGCAAAGCAAGCACAGCTGCTACCGCTGGAATTTTACAGCAGCTTTGCTGCGGTTCAGAGGTCACGTACGAGTTATTGGTTGGCTTTTAGCCTATCTTGGACTAGACAGTACCTTATTGAGTTAATAAGGTCATGTTTTTGGCCGTTCATGATTTAGTTAAGTTTAGAGGTCGTACGAGAATTTATGGTGCGATGTGCCAAATTGACTCTCGAAAGAGCGTTTCATGATTTTGGCCTCCAGGCACAATTTTCGTGTATTACAGCCCAACTTATTTGTTTTCCTGTATTTTAGGTGTCTTTTAATCATGGCTAAACGATGGTTTAATGTTGGTTCGGGTTGGTACGAAGCTATGGTTGAATATTAAGTTTGTTGGGCGTAATAGTCTCGTTTTTTGTTCGGTTATGATATTTGGTAAGTTGAGATTAGTTTCATGTGTCTCATGTTAGAATTAGGTCGCAGCGAGCCTGGAATGATCCAACTCATTCCATATAAAAATGTGATTTTAATTATATTACGTGCATAAAAATAGAAAATGTTTAATTTTGAGATATATGCGATATGTCTTGTGGCCACCTCACGCTTATGGGATTCAGCTTATGGGATTATAACTTCAGCCGGTGACTTACGACCGGTTCATGTTAATGTATGGGGACGTATCCAGTCCAAGGGCTGTGATGATCTCTACCGCCCAGTTACTGTGGTTTAGTCTGATCAGACGTGCATGTTATGTTATGATACGTTATGGGCCACTTGCGTAGAACATTATCTCAACAGAAAAAATAAATTATTATATGCTATTTTATGACAGAGCTCTATCGAGCAAACATTTTTACGTACGATTTTCAGTTATGAACGTATTTATAATTATTCATGACACGTTTTCACGTTACGTTTCACGATACGATATTTTTACGTTACGCCGAATTTTATGATATATTTACTTGTTATCCATGATATATGCATGCTGAGTCTTTAGACTCACTAGACTTGATTGTTGTAGGTACTGACGAGGTCGGGATCGAGGGCGGGGACGGGTAGCTAGCTTGGGTCGGCAGTAGTAGGAACCCGAGGACCTCATGTTTATCGTTTACTATTTTTGTTCAAACAGTTTTTACTTTGAAGAATTATTTTAAGTTGTGGTTTTGAAAACATTATTTACTTCCGCTGCTACTTTAAACATTAAATTTTTACCAGTTTATTTATAAATGAGGCATGTTATTTATTTAAAGAGAAAAATTTTAAATTATTCCGCAAATTTCAAATACGAAAAACGGGCCTCGACCGTTGGTATCATAGCCTATGTTCTTGTAAAGGGTTGTACTTCTACTGACCTCGAGAAGCTCATGAAGTCACGTCTTTGGCCTGTAAGTTTTACGTTTACGCATTTCATTTAAAGCATGAAATATTTTTACAGCATGTTTCCATGAAATGATTTATGTTCAGATTATGATTATGCAGTATTTATTTAAATTTAAAGTAATAATAGAATTATGCATGTTAGTTACGTATGGGTTATGTATGGAACAGTATGCCTCCTAGACGCATTCCTGAGCGCATGAGAGAGGATGAGCATCGTCATGAGGACAGTGAGGACCTTAGGCAGGAGAAAGATTTACCACCACCCCCTCCACCGGACATGAACGCCCAGATGCTAGCCGGAATGACGCAGTTCTTCGCACAGTTTGCGGAGAACAATACTGGGGTAGCCAGGCAGACTGGGCCTGAGGCTACCTAGAGCGGTTCATGAAGATGAGACCGAAGGAGTTCTCAGGGACGACAGATCTCATGATTGCCGAGCGCTGGATTAAGTCCCTCGAAGTTATCTTCGAGTTCATGGGGCTTGAGATGAGGACAGAGTCCGTTGTGCTACCTATCTGTTTGGAGAAGATGCCCGCTTATGGTGGAAAGGAGCATCCGTAGCCTTGAATGTGGCTACTTTGAGCTGGACGCGCTTTACAGAGGTATTCTACTCTAAATATTTTACTGACGAGGTGCGTTCCAGGTTGACCAGGGAGTTCATGACCCTGAGGCAGGGAGATATGACTGTTACGGAGTTTATCCGTAAGTTTGAGAGGGATTGTCATTTTGTACCCCTGATTGCAAACGATGCTGGAGCCAAATTAAGGCAATTATGGATGGTCTACGGCCGATCTTGCGCCGTGATGTTAGGGTGGCTGGCCCTGCTACCTATGACGTCGCTGTCTCCAGAGCTCTAGCTGCAGAGCAAGACTAATTGATATTGAGAGAGACCGCCAGGGCAAACGACCAATCCAAGCACCGCACCCCACTCCTCCGCAGCAGCATCAGAATAAGAGGCCTTTCCACGGCCCACCCAGGAGCAGAGGACAGCAGCAGCAAGACGGGCAGTCCCGAGAGCCGTTGAGTACCCAATCTGCGCTAAGTGCGCGCGTCGTCATGCTGGAGCCTGTATGTATGGCTCAGGGAAGTGCTACAAGTGTGGGAGTCCTGATCACTTGCTAATAATTGCCCTCAGTGGAGTATGCCTGCTCAATGCAGGGTTTTGCTCTCCATGCAGCGGAGACGAACCCGGAGACCGTGCTCATGACAGGGAGAATTTTTATAGCTGGTTCAGCTACGAATGCCTTGAAGATTCAGGAGCTACTCATTCGTTCATTTCAGAGGTTTTTGCGAACTTCCTCAAGGTCAAGACCATTGGGCTAGATGTGGCGTATTCAGAAGTACTGCCTTCTGGAGAGGAGCTGACAGCCACTAATGTGATCCGAGACATAGACCTCGAGCTTCATGGCAATCTTGTTTATGCAGATCTTATCGTGTTGCCGATGCCAGAGTTCTACATCATTCTGTGGATGGACTGGCTATTATGGAACATAGTTTTGATTGACTTCCAGCAGAGATCTGTGCTAGTCCGACCTCCGGGAGAAAGCAGTTCTTATTCGAGCCAGACAGTACTTTCCTTTACCGCGCATTATACCTGTGTCCAGGCTAGGAAGCTCATGCGCAGAGGGTGTCGGGCATTTTTGGCGACTTTTGTATCCGTTACCGAGGCGCCCAGTCAGTCAGCCTCCGATGTCCCAATTGTTAGGGATTTTCTAGACGTTTTCCTGAGGACGTCTTTGGTATGCCACCCGAACAGAGGTAGAGTTTTCGATTGAGCTTATGCCAGATTGTACCGATCTCAAAAGCAGCGTACCGATTAGCGCCGACAGAGATGGCAGAACTTAAGAAGCAGATTCAGGAACTTCTCGACAAAGAGTTCATTCGCCCGAGTTTTTCACCATGGAGCGCGCCAGTCTTATTTGTGAAGAAGAAGGATGGTTTGATGAGACTCTGTATTGATTACTGGGAGTTGAACAGGGTTACATTGAAGAACAAATACCCCCTTCCGCGATTGAAGATCTATTTGATCAGTTACAGGGAGCTTCAGTATTCTCTAAGATCGACCTGCGTTCTGGTTATCACCAGTTGAGGGTGAAAGACGTCGATGTTCTCAAGACTGTTTTTAGGACTCATTATGGCCACTATGAGTTCCTTGTGATGCGTTCGGTTTGACGAATGCGCAGCGATCTTCATGGATCTCATGAATCGCGTATTTCAGCCGTATCTTGATCAGTTTGTGATAGTATTCATAGACGATTCTCGTCTACTCAAAGAATCATGAGGAGCACAGCAGACATCTGACCGCAGTTTTGCAGACCTTTCAGAAGCACAAGCTATTCGCGAAGTTCAGTAACTGCGAATTCTGGTTAGAAAAGGTGGCGTTCTTAGGCCACATCGCTTCTAGCAGCGGTATTGAAGTAGACCCAGCGAAAGTTGCAGCAGTTAGGGATTGGGTTGTGCCGCAGAATCATCAGAGATCCGTAGTTTCCTCGGGCTAGTAGGATATTATCGGAAGTTTATTCAGGGATTCTCCTCTATCGCAGTTCCACTCACATCGTTGACTAAGAAGAATGCGAAATTTGTGTGGAGCGATGAGTGTCAGAAGAGCTTCGATACTTTGAAGCAAGTCTTATCTCAGCACTAGTATTGGCCATGCCGTCAGGGGCCGGAGACTTTGTTTTGTATACCGATGCTTCGAAGCTCGGTTTAGGTGCAATGTTGATGCAGCATGGGAAGGTGATAGCGCATGCTTCTCGTCAGTTGAAAATCCATGAGAAGAACTACATACCCACGATCTACAGTTGGCAGCCGTAGTTTTTGCCTTGAAGATTTGGAGGCATTATTTGTACGGAGAGAAGTGCCAGATCTTTACCGACCATAAAGCCTCAAGTACTTCTTTATGCAGAAAGAGCTGAGTATGCGTCAGAGGCGTTGGTTAGAGCTAGTGAAGGACTATGACTGTGACATTACCTTCCACCCGCAAAGCTAATATAGTTGCGGATGCACTAAGCAAGAAAGTCAAATTGATGGCATATCTAGCGATTTCGAGGCCTCTTCAGTTTGAGATGCAGAGGTTTGACCTAGAGACTTATCCTCGAGGTAGAGTTCCCCGTCTATCTACTTTGACGATTCAGTCTTCTCTTCTAGAATGTATTCGCAGTGGGCAATCAGCAGATGAGCAGTTGGCAAAGAGGAAGCAGAGAGATGAGGCCAAGGGCAGTATTTTGTATACAATTAGCGACGGTATTTTGAGATATCGAGACAGAATGTGGGTTCCTAGCAGTGATTCCATTCGAGAAGATATTTTATCCGAGGCCCACATGTCGCCGTACTCTATTCATCCTGGGAGTACGAAGTTGTACAAAGATCTACAGTTGTTGTATTGATGGCCCGGATGAAGAAGGCTATCAGACGTTTTGTATCCGAGTGTCTGACGTGTCAGCTAGTGAAAGCGGAGCATCAGAGACCAGCAGGCTTGCTCAAGCCTTTTCCTATTCCCGAGTGGAGTGGCAGAATATTACCATGGACTTCGTGGTAGGTTGGCCGAATTCAGTCAGAGGATCAAATGCTATCTGGGTGATTGTTGATCGTCTTACCAAATCAGCGCACTTCTTGCCTATCAAGACGACTTTCACCATGATTCAGTATGCAGAGTTGCATATCCGAGATAGTCAGACTTCATGGTATTCCGTTTCTATAGTTCTGACCGAGATCCTAGATTCACTTCCTCATTTTGGAAGAGTTTGCATCCGGGTCTGGGTACGAAGGTGTTGTTTAGCACAGCTTTCCACCCTCAGACAGATGGGCAGTCAGAGAGAGTTATCCAGATTTGGAGGATCTTCCGTTCATGTGTCATCGATTTCTTAGGGAGTTGAGAGTCGAAGTTGCCATTGGTAGAGTTCACCTATAACAACAGTTTTCAGTCGTCTATAGGTATGGCTCCGTATGAAGCACTGTATGGTCGTAAGTGCAGATCGCCGGTTCATTGGGATGAAGTAGGGGAAATATAAGAATTGGGTCCGGAGATTATTCAGCAGACTGCCGATGTAGTAGTCAAGATCCGTGATAGGATGAGGACTGCTCAGAGCCGACAGAAGAGCTATGCGGATCAGAGGAGGAGAGATCTAGAGTTTGCCAATGGCGACCAGGTTTTTGTGAAGGTAGCACCTATAAGAGGTGTAATGCGGTTCGGGAAGAAAGGAAAGCTCAGTCCGAGATTCATCGGACCATTTGAGATCCTCGACAGGGTTGGGACGTGTTGCGCTTCCGCCGAATCTGGCCGGAGTACACAATGTGTTCCACGTCTCTATGCTGAGGAAGTATATGGCGAATCCTTCGCATGTCCTGAATTTTGAACCGTTGCAGTTCGCTCCGAACCTGTCTTATGAAGAAAGACCAGTGCAATCTTAGACAGACAGGAGAAGAAGCTTCGGAACAAACTGGTGAAGCTACTGAAGGTCAAATGGCTTAATTATTCGGAGGAGGAAGCTACGTGGGAATCTGAGCCGAGATGAGGAGTCAGTACCCCGAGTTATTCGGTGAGTTTTAATTTTAAGGACGAAATTTCTTTTAAATGGGGGAGAGTTGTAGAACCTGTTAAACCAGACTACGTATAAGCCATGCATAATTACTATTATTTAAATTAAAATGCTTTTTTTTTATGCATGAGGATTTAAATTCTTTTCTTTAAATTTGTTGAGTTATTTTATGCAGTAGTTTAGTTTCAACTTTTCGGATAAATAACGAGGCCGGACTGGAGTTGGATAAGATAAAAATTTAATGATAAGAAATATTCCTAGAATTTATTTAAGATAAAGAATAATTTATTTTAATGTAAAAGAATATTTAGGGATTTAATTAATTAATTAGAGATAAGTAGTAAATAAGTTCCTTTATGTAGTAAATAAGTTCCTTTATGTCCAATAATTAATTAAAAGTCTAAATTAAAATGTGTGACCAATTGAGATAAATTATCTAGGCCTATTTTATTTAAGAAATTGTAATTTAACTTGCTAGTAATTTAATTTAAAGAATTTGCCATGCATGCAAGATAATTACCATCCTAAATTAAATTTACTATTTCACTAAAATACATAATTAGTGTTTAAAACTTTAAGGAGATAAAATTCAATATTAAACAATATTCTCCTCCATTTATTCATCAATTTTCGGCCATCACCTTTGTAGGATTTAAAAAGTTTGACAACTCATTTCCTTTGATTCCTTTCCTTATCCATTCTTGGTAGATAATCCCCTCACATTTAATCATCAACAATTGATAATAAGCAATTTTTCTACCACATTTTTTGAATGATAAAATCGGCCACACCTCCCTCAAATCTCCCTCAATCCCTTGATAGCACACTTCATTCCTTATATCACTAGCAACTAGGATGGAATGAATTGAATTGCCATTCTACCACCCCATTTAATTAGTAAATTTCCCATTCTTTTCCCTAACCATTTCCCCCTCATCTCCACCAAAAATTCAGAAGAAAACCAGTAGGAAAAATCGTGAGCCACCAAGAAGAAATAAGAGAGAAAACAAGAAAAAAGAACTCCGTCTCCGCCGGGCCGCTTTCGTTTTGGTTTGTTCTTTCGAAAAATCAAACTCCAGGCATGTCTATATCATTCTTTTCTCTTCAATCAAGTCATATACATATTTAAAACCATGTTATGTTCATAATTCATGAAGCAAAAACCGAAACTTGTAGCAATTTTCGAAATCAAAACATGCAGAATATTTTCGGCTTTCATCCATGCCTCACGGTTTTTGTTGGTTTTCTGGATTCAAGGTTTGGATCGATTTCCAAGGGCTGAAGGCTGCATCAAGGATTGTTATAGGGTGTGTTAGGAAGAGATTGGTCCATTGGTTCGAGTTCATTAGCCACAGAAGCACGCATTTCACAGCAACCTTTCATAGCTGCCATTTCGATCTCATTTCTGATTCTTGCTTGTCTAAGGCGAGGGTTGGATCTTGGTTGGCCTAGGGCCGTAACCCTGTTAGAACTCTTCCCTAGTATG
The DNA here is from genome assembly GCF_025594145.1 of Primulina tabacum. NCBI lineage: Eukaryota > Viridiplantae > Streptophyta > Magnoliopsida > Lamiales > Gesneriaceae > Primulina > Primulina tabacum. Next base: position 42,368,527 of record NC_134550.1, on the reverse strand, counting down.
TCTAATACGTGACCAAGTCGGCCTTTCAGGTTTGTCCATGGTTCCATTGGTTTTCAAAACAAAACAAGACAGTACCCTTCCTTTTCTTGTTCCTGCGTGAGTAAGGTTTCGAGTTTATGGTGTTGGGTGGATCTTGTTTGGCTTCTAGCCCTTAGCCATGGTTCACACAATACCTCATAATGTCTAGATTATGCCATGGTTGATTATATAGCCATTGGAGTGACCAAGACAGCAAGAGAAGCGCTGCACCCCACGCGTGCACAGCGTGGCTCTCGGGTGGGAGTGTGGCGTTGTTTCGGGTGTTGCTTGGATTGTGGCTGGCCTAGGGCCCTTAGCCATGGTTCAAGCCATACCTTAGGATATTGGGAAGAGGCTCTGGTCGGTGGTTCAAGCCCCAATGACCATTAGCCTTGTAATCGATGCGAAGCAAGCACAGCTGCTGCTGCTGGAATTTTATAGCAGCTTTGCTGCGGTTCAGAGGTCATGTACGAGTTCTTGGTTGGCTTTTAGCCTATGGCCTTGGACTGGACAGTACCTTATTGAGTTAGGAAGGTCATGTTTTTGGCCGTTTGTGATTTGGTTAAGTTTAGAGGTCGTACGAGAAATTACGGTGCGATGTGCTAAAGTACTCTTGAAAGAGCGTTTCATGATTTTGGCCTCCATTCACAATTTTCGTGTATTAGAGCCCTTGGTATTTGTTTTCTAGTATTTTAGGTGTTATTTTATTAATCAGGGCAAAACGGGGTTTAATGTTGGTAATCGGTTTGTACAGAAGCCATGGTTGAATATTAAGTTTGTGGCGTAATCGTCTCGTTTGTGGTTCGGTTATGATATGTTGGTCAAGTTGAAATTATTGCATGTGCTTGTGTTAGAATTAGTCACAGTGAGCCTGGGAACGATCCAACACATTCGATATAAAAATGTGATTTTAATTATATTACTGCATAAAAATAGAAAATATTTATTTTTGAGATATATGCGATATGTTTTGTAGCCACCTCACGCTTATGGGATTCAGCTTATGGGATTATTACTTAACCCGGTGACTTACGACCGGTTCATGTTCATGAATGGGTACGGATATCCAGTCCTAGGGTTGTGATGATCTCTACCGCCCAGTATACTGTGTTTAGTCTGATCAGGCGTGCATGTTATGTTATGATACGTTATGGCCACTTGCGTAGAACATTATCTCAACAGAAAAAAAAATTTATGATATGCTATTTATGACAGGGCTCTATCGAGCAAACATTTTTACGTGCGATTTTCAGTTATGCACGTATTTATAATTATCATGACACGATTTTCACGTTACGTTTCACGATACGATATTTTTACGTTACGTCGAATTTTATGATATATTTACTTGTTATCCATGATATATGCATGCTGAGTCTTTAGACTCACTAGACTTGATTGTTGTAGTACTGATGAGGTCGGACCGAGGGCGGGGACCAGTGAGCTAGCTTGGGCGGCAGTAGTAGGAATCCGAGGACCTCATGTTTATCGTTTACTATTTATGGTCAAACTCAGTTTTTACTTTGAAGAATTATTTTAAGTTGTGGTTTTGAAAATATTATTTACTTCCGTTGCTACTTTAAACATTAAATATTTTATCAGTTTATTTATAAATGAGGCATGTTATTTATTTAAAGAGAAAATTTTAAATTATTCCGCAAATTTTTAAATACGAAATACGGGCCTCGACAATTTTAATTAGCAAAGTAATTGGCTAATTAAGCCAATTTTTATTCCCCTAACTATTCAAACACACGCACACACACACTTGAACACACACATACACATCCATTCATTTCATATATTTGAAAAGAAACCTAGGGTTCTAAGTGTTCTTGCAGTCGCTCCCTTCCTCTGATTTTTCCAGCAAGTTTTCGGTGATTTTTATTGCAAGAAAATAGCGCCACGTTCGTCCCGGATCAACCCTCGCACTCATTCCGCTTCGGGTATCGTCTGTTCGGTAAATTTAATTATCAAAAGACATGTATATTCTGTTTTTCCTACGTCGATCTAGTCATATTATGTATTGCGATGTTTTTATGCGAGAAAATTCATGCATGATGTTCATGATTTGAGCAGAAAATGGGTTTGATCAGTTTTGAAATAATTTTTAGATCTAAATTTTCGTTTTTCACTGTATTTTGAAAACTGCGATTTTTCGGTCGAGAATTTGGGTATGATGTTCATGATTTAAGCAGAAAATATGTTGTATCAGTTTTGAAATAATTTTTAGATCTAAATTTTTGTTTTTCACTGTATTTTGAAAACGGCGATTTATCGGTCGAGAATTTGGGAAAACTTTCAAAAAATTAAATGTAGAATTTTTGGGTACCTTCGATTTGACATAAACTTCGAAATATTTGGATCAAAATTGAGTGAGTTATGTTGTTTTTTCGTGGGACTGCTCCAACTGCGTTTTCTGAAAATTTTGCTATTGATGTGTTCTTGAAGTTATCTGTTGTAGGCTCGTTGGGAACCGTCGGGATGATCATTGATGTGTTTAGGAATATGTAGTATGAGTTTGGGTTGAGTTTTGATGCTTCGTTTTGTGTCGATAGTCGTTGGTTGCATCAGAAATCGTAGAAAACAATTGGTGTCAAAATTTGGGTTACGGATTTGTTGCTTGTTTGGTGTGCGTCATCGTTTGGGACGTTTTGTGGAGTCGATTCAGTGCCATAGTGTCCTAGGATGAGTCTCGAGGGGTTGTTCACTGTCGGTGTAATCGAATTTGGAGAGGTATAAATTTATGAGTTGCGGAGTCCAGAAGACTCGGCGCCCGAGCCATAATATTTTACCACCCGAGCGCCGCTCTTTCTGTCCGAGAGTAAATTCCAGAAGACCTGGCGCTCGAGGCGGTAATTTGTTACCGCCCGAGCGCGGCCCCATCTGTAAAAATGTTTGGTTTCTTTCTTCTTTTCAAGTTCAATAGTGAGTTCATGTCTTTTATTTTGGGAATTGTTCGCACATCATTTTAGAGATTGTCCGGGGTTCGTTGTCATGGGTTAGTACGATGATTTAAGGAGGTCAAGTCCCGAGTGATCTAGAATGTCATAAGCTATTTTTGTACTTCGGTGGTGAGAACGAGTACCTACGTGTAAGCTATGAAAGTTAAGTGCATGTAATCATGTTAGTATGTGCAACAGTAACCCCAAGCGAGATCCAACGAATCCCTCAACACCAAGTAAGTAAGTATGTTCGACGTGCAAAGAAAATACGTTTAAGTTTTTGAGGGTATGCTAAATGTCTTGTGACTAATTTATGTATGGGATTGGAAAGCGGTAAAGCATGACCAAAGACCAATCCACGCCGTTAAATCATGAACGGGTTTAGATCAGGATTGGAAAGCGTGTTTGATCCTACATATAGATCACAGAGACACATAACTTAGCATAAACTATGGGACACAAAGATACTTACTTGCCGAGTTCCCCATGTGTGGATGAAGTGCAGTGTCTTCCCTGTCGAAGAACCGTGGGCTCTGATACCATAAAAATGTCACACCCTTACACTATACTTAGAATAATTACCATAATCAAAATAGGGTTTAAATGATATACCTATAGTATGAAGAAGATCAAACAAGGGCATCAAATTGACGGTTTATAAGAATTTTGGCATGATATCCCTATATTTTGTATAAGCCCAAACCCAAGCAACAACATTCATATATACATAGAAACATATTTACATATACAAACATACATTGTATCCTCACACATATCGTGGAACTTGTTTCAAACCCTGACATTCAATTCATTATAATACATATGCGGAAGCTACACAATAAGAAGTCCCGGTTCTTGTCGAGGTGAGGCACGTTACAAGCATCCATTGGCGAACCGGCATCCTATATATCTTCATTACCTGATCCTGTAATACATGAGCTACGTGAGTTTATAAAACTCAATAATTATGTACTGATATTATATCTATTCGATTGTCATTATCAGATTGGATATGGACAGAGTTGAATTTGGGACTTCGTCTTCGTCGGACCGAGAAGATAAAGGTATAAATTAATGTTGAGTTGGGATTGCACAACTCGAGTGAGGTTTGGCTCGAGTTTTCCCTAAATCACATACTTTACTTTATTTCTATTGATTTGATTGATGTACTTGTTCTCTTGATTTATAGATAGCAGGTATTAGACGAGTAATCTTGTGACAGAAGTGCCTGATAGTGGCGGGATCGCCACGGGCACATTGCACGATGTCACAAGATAGTGTATTGGCGATGGTGCCAAAGTCTGTCACTGGATGATTGGCTATCGATGTGGATAGAAATGTGGCTTCTTCTATTACTGGTGATCGGTACCATATCGATATGGATAGAATTATAATTTCTTCTATTACTAGTGATCGATACTATATCGATGTGGATAGAATCAGAGCTTCTTCTATTACTGGTGATCCATACCATGTCGATGTGGATAGAATCGGAATTTCTTCTATTACTGGTGATCGATATGGAATGCTAACATCTTGAACCGGATCTCTATACTAGGATTGAGTCTAGTCTAAAATATGGAGTCATGAGTCTAATTGACAGTTTATATTGAGTTATGTTGATTATGTTCCTGAATATGGTATATGATGAATTATGTTCCTGATGATGGTAAATGTTTAGAATAGGATTTATTCATGATATGGATATATATTCTGATTTGGATACATGTTAGAAATATCTGTTATATGCTTTTATATTGTTTTATGATTGCATGTATACATGATTTATACTGAGAATGTAATTCTCACCGGAGTTATCCGGCTGTTATCTTGTTTGTATGTGTGCATGGCAACAGGTGGGATAGGATCAGGGTCAAGAAAAGAACGAGGCTGGACTAGATAGCGTGGAGATCTGGGCTCTAAGGCAACTTAGGATTCATCACTGTCATATAGTTTAACCTAGTTGAATTCTTGTAGACAATACAAGATTTGTATGTTTATGTTTAATATGTAATTTGAATTGAATTACATTATGTTTCCGCTTTGTATTTTAAAAAAAAAATTAGACCCTGTTTATTATAATTGTTTGAATTATTCCTAAAGACGATTAAGGAATGAATTAGCGTTCGGATCCCCACAACAGGTGGTATCAGAGCATTAGGTTCCAGAATAGTAGGTTCCAGAACTGTAAGTTACTTAGATTGAGATAGAGGAGAATGAGCGGGGTAGATTGACTTTTCTTTCCTGCTTTTGATTACTAGCATGTGATTTATTATAATGTTGACTTACATTGTGTATGCTAGCATGATTTTATGTTTTACTGCTTCTAAATACATGTAACCTGAATATCTGAGTTGATTTGTTATTGTATTTGATTTGAAAATGAATCAGAACCAATTCTTGATCAGAAGGTAAGCTGATCAGAAAGGGACTGAGATTGATGTATCTCATGTGATATTAACCCTTGTGGTAATCAGATATACCTCCAAGAAGAATTCGAGAATTGGGTAGTACTTTGACTGATCAGATGGATGGGTCAGAAACTCTGATGGAAACACAGATGAAGAGGTTTCAATCGTTTCAACCGCCGATTCTGAAGGGTAATGAGACGCCAGTGGAGTGTGAGAATTGGCTGGAGGATATAGAAATGTTATTTGAATTTCTTGGTTTTACAGATGATTGTAGAGTTAAACTGGTTGGAAATCGACTACGGGAGGTTGCTAGGAGTTGGTGGCTGGTAACCAGGGAAGCCGTAGCACAGCGTGGTTCAACGATTACGTGGAAAATTTTTAAAGTTGAATTTATCAAAGATTTGTACCTCTCCCATACCGACAGGATAAAAGTGCAGAGTTTGCAAATCTGAGACAGGGTCAGTTGAATGTCGATGAGTATTTTGCCCAGTTTTTCACCTTGCTACATTTTGCCCCTCAAGTAGCTAGAAATGATACAGCAGTATCTGATCAGTTTATCCAGGGATTGAATCCGGAGATACGCACATTGGTGAATATGAAACAACCGAGTAACTTTGCTGATATTCTAAATCGAGCTAGAAGAGCAGCAACCGTTCTGATGAGACTAAAGGAAGCTTCATATGTTGTAATGCCCTAGATTGTATTTGGATAAAATGAAAAGATGAAGTGTTGCTTGAAGAAAGAGACCGCACCCGCACCTAAAGAAGCACCGCACCCGCGGTGGATAGGCAGAAAGTTGGCCATTTTACAGTAGGGTCACCGCATCCGCGGTCCAAGAAAGAGTGCACCCGCGGTTGATGGACAGAGAGTTGGAGATTATTTAGAGAAGTGACACCGCACTCGCGGTGAAGAAGTACCGCACCCGCGGTGCAAGACAAGTAGGGTTGGAAATTTTATGCGAAGCAAGACCGCATCCGCGGTCCACAAGACACCGCACCCGCGGTCGGCGAATGTTGGAAAATGAAAAGTGGTGCCGAAGCTTAAGCGCACCCGCGGTCTAGACGGAGCGCACCCGCGGTGCCCTGTGCGAGAAAGCCACCCTTAATTCTTAGGAAGACACATGGCATGTATATAAATAGAAATGTGCCGAGTCTTCACTTTCACTACTTTCATCAGCTGAGAACGAGAGAGAGTGGGGAGAAGCTTCAATTCCTTTTGCTTTAAAGTTATGATTTGGAAGAATTACACATCCAAACTTAAATACGAGATGAGATTCGTGTTCCTCTTAACAAGGCTTCAAAAATGGTATACTTTCTACATCTTTTCAGCATGTTTTGAAATATACATGTTGGAGCAATGCTGATATACTTGTGATTATATGTTCTTGAGATTATAGATGCCGTAGAATCGTAAACGGATCGATTATCGGATGTCGTATGCGAGTTGTATGAAATTCCAGCTTATATGTGTATGAGATTGTGCAGATTCTGAAACTATGATGGAGATGTGTTGAGGATTATGTGGATTATTATTGAGTAATGATAATTGAGTTGATTTGTATCAAGAACTACACTGTTATGCCGTCGAGATTATATGGTAATTGAATAATGAGTTGTATCAGACTTGCTTTGAATTGTATCTTGATAGAGTACATCTATACATTGCCATTTCAGATTGAAGTGACAGACTTTATAATCGACTTCGAGATCTCGATTGATTCCAACGACAAGAAGGTATAATTCATGTTTTGTTTGGGGAAGACACAACTCAAATGAGATTCAATTTGAGTTTCCCAACAAAATCACATACTAGAATTGTTGTTTATCTTTTGATATGAATTTGATTTGTTTATAGATTTATATTCAAATCTCTTGATAGGATGTTGTCTTGTTTATGAATTTATATTCAAGCCTTTGAGATAGGAGAGTCATTGGCAGACTTGCCAAACTAGATGTTCGGTGGTATCGACGCTTCGGATCAGACTCACTCCGATTGTAGACATTCGATACAGACATGACCGAAGTCTAGGAATAAGACGTACAGTTACCCCGATTGGGAGGGTAGGTGACAGACAGTGACATTTTATTCACACCGGATCCCTAGAGTAGAGTCGAGTCGAGTCAAGACATGATTTGATTTGAATTGCATGTTTATATAGATTGGTTTCATAGACTATGGAGCCCATTATTAGTGCTTTGCTTCATGATTTATGATTATGTATCAGCATGTATACATGTGTTATATTTGGATTTGTTCTCACCAGAGTTTCCGGCTGTTGTTATGTCTGTATATATGCATAACAACAGGTGGGGCAGGATCAGGGTCGCGAAAGAGATGAGAGATGGACATAGCGTGGTGATCACGGGCGTAGCAGATGAACTAATAGTTGTACTTTTGATATGTACTGTATTTAATTACTGGTTTGTAGAACATGAATAAAACGAGGCATGTATATTATGTTTGTTGTAATGAAATGAATATCGAATTATCTTGTGCTTGAGTTGTAAACATTTGATTTAATGTTAAAAGCAAAATTTAGACCCGTATTTTTGAACAATGATCCGACTAATCCCGAAAAGAATTGAGTTAGAGCCCGGGTTCCCACAACAGGTGGTATCAGAGCAGTAAGTTATGTAGACTGAGATAGAATAGAATGAGCGGGGTAGATCGAGTTTTCTTTCTTACTTTTGATGTGCTAGCATGATTTAATGCTTTCCCTGTTATAAGTTGTATTGTATCTGAGTTGATTTACAGCATATACTTGTAAAGACTGAATCAGAACCGATTCTGGATCAGAGGTATATGATCAGAGGAGGGCTGAGACAGATTGTATAGATTGTATCCTAATCTGTTTGATAATCAGATATGCCGCCTAGAAGAATACCACAACTAGCTGCAGGTCAAGTTCTAGAACAGGGTAGTACGTCGGGTACTCAGATGGACGTGACTGCGACACCGATGGAGACTTTGTTGAAGAGATTTCAGTCATTCCGACCCCCGACTTTGAAAGGCACTGAAAATGCAGCGGATTGCGAAAGCTGGTTGGATGATATAGAGATGTTATTTGAATCACTTGCCTATACAGATGAACGGAGAGTGAAGCTGGTTGGGCATCAATTGCAAGAAATGGCCAAGAGTTTGTAGCTAACGGCGAAACGAGCCTTAGAAAATCGAGGTATTGATATTACTTGGAAAGTCTTTAAAGATGAATTTTATCAACGTTTCTTTCCAGTGTCATACCGAAAAGACAAAGGGGCAGAATTCGCCAACTTGAGACAGGGCCAGTGGAACATAGAGGAGTATGTTGCCAAATTTTCGTCCTTGCTTCGATTTGCACCTCATGTAGCAGGGAATGATGAGGCAGTTGCCGATCAGTTCATAAATGGTTTGAATCCGGATATCTTCACTTTAGTGAACACGGGGCGACCCAACACTTTTTTTGAGGCGCTGAATCGAGCGAAGGGAGCAGAGGCTGGCTTGATTAGGCAGCGAGGAGCTTCCTATAGTGTTCAGGGTCAAAGAACGCCACCGTTCGCCACACAGTTTCCACCACCTCCTCCTCGATTTGATAGTGGAATCAGTAGTAGTGGGAAGAAAGATTCTTTGAAAGCTAAGGATAAGCAGTTCAAGAGAGCAGGGAGCAGTTCATCGAGCTCCAGTGGTTCAAGACAGAGAGGTCCTGGCCAGAGTACAAATGTGATAGGTGTATATTGTACTACTTGTGGAGGCCGACATTCCACAGAGCAGTGTCAGGGAGTGATGGGGAGATGTAACATATGTAAGCAACAGGGACATTTCGCCAGAGTTTGTCCCCAAAGAGGTGCCCAGAGATTTCAGAGTGCAGGGTCATCAGCATCAGTGACTCAGCCTGAGAGGCAAGCTTCGTCTGTCCATTCCTTCCAGCCCATGCCTACACAGTCCCAGCCTAGAGCCAGAGGTGGCCAGACGGTGAGCCAACCTCCCAGACAACAAGCTCAGGTGTTTGCATTGACGGAAGAGCAAGCCCAAGATGCACCAGACGATGTGATTGCAGGTAACTGTTTTCTTTGCGGTTATCCTGCATATGTATTGATAGATACAGGTGCATCACATACATTCATATCAGAACGTTTTGCATTGACACATGCATTGCCTGTCGAGTCATTGTCTACTGTAGTATCTATTTCTTCTCCGTTGGGAAGTGGTCTGATATCTGTGACTTCAGTTAGACATTGTATACTACAGTTTGAGGGACATGAGATTGATTTAGACTGTGTTGTACTTGGTTTATCTGATTTTGATTGTATTGTCGGGATTGACATGTTGACTAAGTACAGAGCCACCGTAGACTGTTTTCACAAGATTGTCAGATTCAGACCTGAAATGGCAGAGGAGTGGAAATTCTACGATAAGGGTTCCAAATCTCGGATTCCCTTAGTATCTGCTCTGACTATGAGTAGATTGTTGCAACAAGGAGCAGAAGGGTTCCTTATTTATTCAGTAGATTTACTGAAATCGAGCCCGGCATTGGCAGATTTGCCAGTAGTACGGGAGTTTGCAGATATATTTCCTGACAAGATTCCAGGGTTACCTCCAGCCCGAGAGGTATATTTTAGCATTGATCTTATTCCAGGTACCGTTCCTATTTCGAGAGCTCCATATAGGATGGCGCCAATAGAATTGAAAGAATTGAAAGCACAATTAGAAGATCTTCTATCCAAGGGATATATCAGACCTAGTGTGTCTCCTTGGGACGCACCAGTGCTATTTGTGCGAAAGAAAGACGGTTCTATGAGATTGTGTATAGATTACAGGCAACTGAACAAGGCAACGATAAAGAACAAATATCTTTTGCCTCGTATCGACGACTTATTTGATCAGTTGCAGGGATCTTCTATCTAGTCCAAGATCGATCTGAGATCTGGATATCACCAGCTGCGAGTATGAGATATTGATATACCAAAGACAGCATTCCGAACCAGGTATGGACATTACGAATTTGTTGTCATGCCTTTTGGTTTAACAAATTCTCCAGCGGTGTTTATGAGATTGATGAATCGTGTCTTTCAGAGGTATTTAGATGAATTTGTGATTGTTTTTATTGATGATATTTTGGTGTACTCTAAGAATCTGAATGAGCATGCCAATCATTTGAGAATTGTGTTGCAAACACTAAGAAATGAAAGATTATATGCGAAACTGTCAAAGTGTGAGTTTTGGCCGAGACAGGTTGTCTTCTTGGGTCATATCATATCTGGAGATGGTATTTCCGTGGATCCAAGTAAAGTGGAAGCTGTGATCAGTTGGCCGAGACCGACTTCGGTGCCTGAGATACGCAGTTTCATGGGTCTAGCAGGGTACTATAGACGATTCATCAAAGATTTCTCCAGCATTGCGAAGCCGATTACCCAGTTGACGCAAAAGAATACACCATTTGTGTGGTCGGAGGATTGCGATTCTAGCTTCCTAGAGTTGAAGAAGAGGCTGACCAGTGCACCTGTCTTGATGATTCCTTCAGGTACTGGCGATTTCGTTGTATATTGTGATGCATCTCACAGAGGGCTGGGATGTGTTCTTATGCAGCGGGGTCATGTGATCGCATATGCCTCTGGACAGCTGAAGCCACACGAGATTCGATACCCCATTCATGATCTTGAATTGGCGGCTATCGTATTTGCCTTGAAGATCTGGCGTCACTATCTTTATGGTGAGAAATTTGAGATTTACTCTGACCATAAAAGCCTGAAGTATTTGTTTTCTCAGTCAGAGTTTAACATGAGGCAGCGTAGATGGCTTGATCTACTGAAAGATTTTGATTGCGAGATCAAGTACTATCCAGGGAAGTCAAATGCAGCAGCAGATGCCTTGAGTCGAAAGGTTTGTGCCCTATCCTTATCGACTATAGGTGTTTCGAATTTAGTTGAAGATTGTTGTTTGTCTGGTTTAGCATTTGACACAGATAGTAGACCATTAAGACTTGCCATGATTCAAGTTGAGCCAGATTTGATTATGAAAATCAAAGAAGCTCAAAGAACAGATCAGAATATACAGAAGTCAATTCAGATGGTCAGATCAGGACATCAGTCTGAATATCAGGTACATGATTTTGTCCTGTATGTGAATAACCGTATTGTAGTGCCAGATGTTTCAGAGTTGAAACAACAAATATTGTCAGCAGCGCACTGTAGTCGGTTCAGCATTCACCCTGGTGGCAGAAAGATGTACAACGACTTGAAGACACAGTTCTGGTGGAAACAGATGAAGACAGATATTGCAGAATTTGTGTCTAAGTGCTTGAATTGCCAACAAGTGAAGGCTGAGAGAAAGAAGCCCGGAGGTTTACTTCAGAGTTTGTCTATTCCAGAAAGGAAATGGGATCACATTTCCATGGATTTCGTGACGAAGTTACCTCGATCATCTCGGGGCTGTGACGCGATTTGGGTCATTATTGACAGATTAACCAAATCAACGTGTTTTATTCCATACAGAATGACATACCGACACGATCAGATGGCTGAGATATATATCAGAGAGGTAGTCAAATTGCATGGTGTGCCGAAGTCTATCGTATCTGATCGTGATCCACGATTCACTTCTCACTTTTGGCACAGTCTACAGCAGGCTTTAGGTACGACATTGAACCTGAGCACTGCTTATCATCCCTAGACAGATGGACAGTCAGAGCGGACTATCCAGACTTTAGAGGATATGCTGAGAGCTGTAGTGCTAGACTTTGGCACTAGTTTGCAAGATTCACTACCGTTGTGTGAATTCTCGTACAACAACAGCTATCAAACGAGCATAGAGATGGCACCATTTGAATCATTGTATGGCAAGAAGTGCATATCTCCGTTGTACTGGGATGATATATCTGAGGTACCAGAACTTGGGCCTGATATGATTCGAGAGATGATTGAGAAGGTGAAGATAATTCAGTAGAGAATGAAGACGGCACAGGATAGGCAAGCCAAGTATGCCAAATATCAGACGTAGACCGCTAGTATTTGAACAAGGAGACAGAGTGTTTTTGAAGATTTCTCCTTTCAGAGGCGTTGTCAGATTTGGAAAATGCTGGAAGTTGTCTCCTAGATACATCGGTCCATACGAGATTCTTGAGAAGATTGGCGATCGAGCATATCGACTGGCTCTTCCTCCTTCTCTATCCGGGATACATGACGTTTTTCATGTATCGATGCTGTGTAGATACATGCCAGATTATTCTCATGTCATTCGGACAGACGAAGCTGAGCTGGATCAGACGTTGAGTTATGTTGAACAACCGATACAGATTCTTGATCGGAAAGAGAAACAGCTCAGAACGAAGACTATTCCACTAGTGAAAGTCCAGTGGAGTCGTCATGGCACCGAGGAAGCAACTTGGGAGACAGAAGCAGATATGAGACAGAAATATCCCGAGTTATTCTCATGATGTGAGTATTTATTCAGCTTTTAATTTTACTGCTGTTCGTACATACTTTGATTAATTGATTTCACGTTCGAGGACGAACTAATATCTAAGAGGGGGAGAAATGTAATGCCCTAGATTGTATGTGGATAAAATGAAAATATGAAGTGTTGCTTGAAGAAAGAGACCGCTCCCACGCCTAAAGAAGCACCGCGCCCGCGGTGGATAGGCAGAAAGTTGGCCATTTCTCAGTAGGGTCACCACACCCGCGGTCCAAGAAAGAGTGCACCCGCGGTTGATGGACAGAGAGTTGGAGATTATTTACAGAAGTGACACTGCACCCGCGGTGAAGAAGTACCGCACCCGCGGTGCATGGCCAGTAGGGTAGGAAATTTTATGCGAAGCAAGACCGCGCCCGCGTTCCACAAGACACCGCACCCGCGGTCGGCGAATGTTGGAAAATGAAAAGTGGTGCCGAAGCTTAAGCGCACCCGCGGTCTAGACGGAGCGCAACCGCGGTGCCTTGTGCGAGAAAGCCACCCTTAATTCTTAGGAAGACACATGGCATGTATATAAATAGAAATGTGCTGAGTCTTCACTTTCACCACTTCCATCAGCTGAGAACGAGAGAGAGTGGGGAGAAGCTTCAATTCCTTTTGCTTTAAAGTTATGATTTTGGAAGACTTACACATCCAAACTTAAATACGAGATGAGATTCGTGTTCCTCTTGACAAGGCTTCAAAAAGGGTATACTTTCTACATCTTTTCAGCATGTTTTGAAATATACATGTTGGAGCAATGCTGATATACTCGTGATTATATGTTCTTGAGATTATAGATGTCGTAGAATCGTAAACGGATCGATTATCGGATGTCGTATGCGAGTTGTATGAAATTTCAGCTTATATGTGTATGAGATTGTGCAGATTCTGAAACTATGATGGAGATGTGTTGAGGATTATGTGGATTATTATTGAGTAATGATAACTGAGTTGATTTGTATCAAGAACTACATTGTTATGCCGTCGAGATTATATGGTGATTGAATAATGAGTTGTATCAGACTTGCTTTGAATTGAATCTTGATAGAGTACATCTATACATTGACATTTCAGATTGAAGTGACAGACTTTATAATCGACTTCGAGATCTCGATTGATTCAAACGACAAGAAGGTATAATTCATGTTTTGTTTGGGGAAGACACAACTCAAATGAGATTCAATTTGAGTTTCCCAACCAAATCACATACTAGAATTGTTGTTTATCTTTTGATATTAATTTGATTTGTTTATAGATTTATATTCAAATCTCTTGATAGGATGTTGTCTTGTTTATGAATTTATATTCAAGCCTTTGAGATAGGAGAGTCATTGGCAGACTTGCCAAACTAGATGTTCGGTGGTATCGACGCTTCGGATCAGATTCACTCCGATTGTAGACATTCGATACAGACATGACCGAAGTCTAGGAATAAGACGTGCAGTTACCTCGATTGGGAGGGTAGGTGACAGACAGTGACCTCTTATTCACACCGGGATCCCTAGAGTAGAGTCGAGTCGAGTCAAGACATGATTTGATTTGAATTGCATGTTTATATAGATTGGTTTCATAGACTATGGAGCCCATTATTATTGCTTTGATTCATGATTTATGATTATGTATCAGCATGTATACATGTGTTATACTGGGATTTGTTCTCACCGGAGTTTCCGGCTGTTGTTATGTCTGTATGTGTGCATAACAACAGGTGGGGCAGGATCAGGGTCGTGACAGAGATGAGAGATGGACATAGCGTGGTGATCACGGGCGTAGCAGATGAACTAGTAGTTGGACTTTTGATATGTACTGTATTTAATTTCTGGTTTGTAGAACATGAATAAAACGAGGCATGTATACTATGTTTGTTGTAATGAAATGAATATCGAATTATCTTGTGCTTGAGTTGTAAACATTTGATTTAATGTTAAAAGCAAAATTTAGACCCGTATTTTTGAACAATGATCCGACTAATCCCGAAAAGAATTGAGTTAGAGCCCGGGTCGCCACATATGTTCTTCCAACACCGATACCACAACAACTGCCTTCCAGAATCGAGATTAGCAGCAGCAGTGGTGGAAAGAAAGAGCAGTTGAAAGTTAAAAAGAAACAGTTCAAGAAGTTAGGGAGCGGTTCATCTAGCTCCAGTGGTTCTAGCCCAAGTTACACCGGAGTTTATTGTAGAACCTGTGGAGGAAGGCATCCCACAGAACAATGTCGAGGTGTACTTGGTAGTTGTCATGTTTGTCGACAACCAGGACACTTTGGTAAAGTCTGTCTACAGAGAGGTTCCCGAAGATTTCAGGGAGCAGAATCATCTGGTGGTAATGATCGAGGAACAGACCCAGGACACACGTGATGATATAGTAGCAGGTAATAATCTTTTATGATTATGTTGCATATGTATTGATATATACTAATGCATTCCCTACGATTATCTTTGACTGAGTTGTATTGATATATGTTGTACCTGCTGGGTCTGTATTACTGTAGTATTGATCTATGTACCTTTTGGGGAGAGGAATTGATATCAGTGAATTCTGTGATATATTGTGTACTGCAGTAAAAAGAGAATGAGATTGACTTAGATTGTATTGTACTTGTGTTATCTGATTCTGACTACATTATTGATATTAATATGCTAACAAGTACAGAATTATTATATATTCTTGCCAGGAGATGGTAAGATTCGGACATGAAATGGCCGATGAACGAATGATATACGGTAAGGATTCTCGATTTTGAATTCCTTGATATCCGTATTATGTATGATTCGATGATTATCGAAAAGAATGGAGTAATTCCTTATGTATTCAGTTGATTACTGAAGTTGAGCCTGTCTGGGAATGATTTTTCAGTAGCAGGAGAGTTGCTATAGTCGTTCCAGATGAAATTCCAGGTTTGTCTTATATCAGGGAGAGCGACTTCAGCCTTGATTTGATATCAGGTATGGATTTCATTTATACTTCTGTACAGAATGATATTGATTGAATTGAAAGAATTGAAATGTCAGTTAGAAGATTTACTGCCTGAGAGTTAGAGTTACATCTGATTATGTGTTTCTCTGGGAAATACTTCAGTTCTGTGTATGGGTTGATAAATCCTGTGTTCCGAAGTGTTCTGATGACCTTATGCTCATTTTATCTATGATATTTTGATATATTCGCAGCGTATGATTGATTGAATTGAACAGTTGAAATTTGTATTTAATATTCTGGGAAATGAGATTGTTGTATACAGAATTGTTCGGCTATGAATCAAGATTGAAACAGATTGTATTCAGAGTCTGTGATATCTGAAGATAGTATACAAATTGATTGTAGCATAATTGAGACAGTGATCAGTGGCTGAAAACGACATTGATAATGGCAGAACTTCAGAACATTCAAGCCGGCTCAGAGCTGATGTTGAAAATTACAGCAGTTCCGAAGTTTGATCAGATTGTTCAGAACTTGATTTCGATAGTCAGAACAGTGTGTCAATCAGAATACCAGGTAGGTAATGCTTTATTTTATATAATTAGCTGATTTTTTTGTGCCAGATATTTCGAATTTGAAATAACAGGTATTGTCAGAGGCACACAGTAGTAGATTTAGTATTATTCTAGCAACAGGAAATGTGTGATAATTCGAACGGACAGTTTTGATGTAAATAAACGAAATCAGTTATGTCAGAATTTGTATTGAAATGTCTAAATCGCTGACAGATGAGGACAGTAAGATAGAAACCAGGAGATTGAATATATAGATTATCGATTCCTGAATAGAAATAGGAGTATAATTCTATGGATCTGGTGATAGACTTACCGAAATCGTGCCAAGAATGTACCAGGATGTGGTTATGATTGAACGATTGTTCAAATCTGCATATGTATATTGTACAGGTTGACGTACAGATATGACAAGACGACTGAGAGGTATGTCAGAAAAGGGGTCAGATTGTATTGAATGCCAGAGTTAATTATATCATACCGTAATTTTGGTTGATTTTATACTTTTGGCAGAATGTATAGCATAATTTTTTATCTATGGGTTATTGATTGACAGATAGTCGGAGCAAACTATCTAGATACTGGAGGATATCCAGGAACTGTAGTGCTGGATTTTAGCACTAGTGACATGAGATCTTGTCACTTTATGAATTATTGTACAATAATAGCTATTAGATGAATATCAAAATAGCTTTAGTCGAGGTATTGTACAGTGAGAACTACAGATTTCCTTCGCATGGGGATGATATTGCGGTGATGCCTGAGATTGGATTGATAGGATCAGAGATCTGATAAAGAAAATGAAACTGATTCAGAAGCAAAGGAAGGTAGCTCGGAAGTTGATATGAAATATGCCAACGTCAGGTGATGACTGTTGGTATTTGAGGCCGAGATTGAGTTGTTAGGAGCTATTAAATGGTATATACGGGTGATGTATAGCCAGTATTTGCGATTGATTTTATCAGAATGATCTTAAGTAGTATGATGATATTATACTTCTTAAATTCTTCTTCAGATTGAAATCAGGGATGCGTGAAAGAATAAAAATTCAGAATGAAGACTATTCTGCTGTTGGAAATACAGTAAAATCAGGAAAATATTGAAAGAATCTACCTGAGAGACAGAATCTGATATGAGACTAAGATTTCAGAATGATTTTATAGAATGAGTTTTCTAATTAACCCCTATTATATATTTCTTCGTTATCTGAGTTGATTGCCTGTGATTTCGAGGACGAAATTGTATCTAAGGGGGGGAGAAATGTAAGGCCCGAGATTTTAATTACTGAAATCTGAGATTAATCTGAAATGATTTATTGATTAATTGATGTGATATAGATGGGACACGTTGGAATTGGATTTTGAATTGTAAAGTGCTGGTTGTGCGTGACTAGAAGGTCTCGCGCATATGCGCGGAAGCCATGCGAGAAGCCAAGGGAGAACTCCAGAGAGTTCGGCACACATGCGCGGCGGAAGGCACGCATATGCGTGAGCAGTCCAGTAGCCAACGTTTTGAAACAGAAGCTTTGGCGCATATGCGCCGGATTGAGGCGCGCATATGCGCCAGTAGTTGCGAAGCCGAGCATTGAGACCAGTAGGTCTCGCGCATATGCGCCATTTGGAGTCGCGCATATGCGCGAGACATGCAGATTGAGGAGTCTCCGCGTTTCTTTGGCATGCAATATATGTTATATATATATATAACAAACGTTAATTCTCAGAAAAGAAGAAAGAAAAATCGAAACTTCAGAGAATTTTCAAGAATTTGATATTAGATTTTGAGTTGCGAGAAATCCGTCTGTCTGTTTTTGAATCCGAGTACAGTACCGAGTTCCTAGCGACGACAGCTACAACTGGACGTAAGTTTTGTTACGTTTAGACATGATATGAAATTATGATGTTGTCAGAATTGAATATGAATCATATATGGTGATTCTGAGACAGTAGACATCGTATATTTGAAGTCAGAATGAAGAACAGACTGTTTATGTAATTGTTATGAATTTTGGAGTCGATTTGATTGAGAATCGATATCAAATTTATATCATCGTTGAGATTATGATTTCTACCGATATTAATTATGAGTTCTGGTATTATATATGTGATGTTGAAATTGACGGAGTTATCGAGATTGTATTATTATGCCGTCGAAACATCAGTTGATTGATATTGATCAGATTCGGTATTGATTTAGATGGTATTGTGGTATCATATGTCGATTGGCATTGATCCGATTATGTTTTGATTTGAGTATTGATCAGAACAGGTTTTGAACTGAGTTATGTACTGATATTATATCTATTTGATTGTCATTATCAGATTGGGTATGGACAGAGTTGAATTTGGGACTTCCTCTTCGTCGGACCGAGAAGATAAATGTATAAATTAATGTTGAGTTGGGATTGCACAACTCGAGTGAGGTTTGGCTCGAGTTTTCCCTAAATCACATACTTTACTTTATTTGTATTGATTTGGTTGATGTACTTGTTCTATTGATTTATAGATAGCAGGTATTAGACGAGTAATCTTATGACAGAAGTGCCTGAGAGTGGCGGGATCGCCACGGGCACATTGCACGATGTCACAAGATAGTGTATTGGCGATGGTGCCAAAGTCTGTCACTGGATGATTGGCTATCGATGTGGATAGAAATGTGGCTTCTTCTATTACTGGTGATCGGTACCATATCGATGTGGATAGAATTATAATTTCTTCTATTACTGGTGATCGATACTATATCGATGTGGATAGAATCAGAGCTTCTTCTATTACTGGTGATCGATACCATATCGATGTGGATAGAATCGAAATTTCTTCTATTACTGGTGATCGATATGGAATGCTAACATCTTGAACCGGGATCCCTAGACTAGGATTGAGTCTAGTCTAAAATATGGAGTCATAAATCTAATTGACAGTTTATATCGATGTGGATAGAATCGGAATTTGTAAGACTTGAGATTATTAGTCTTCATTGATGTGAGACTCGGAAGATATGAGTATGCATGATATAAAATGAGAAGCACTAAGTGAGATGGGAATAGGAAAGACATGGAAAAAGATGAGAAAATATTCAAATATTTGTGAAGGGCCGAAGCTATGACGCACATGCGCCAAGAAATGCGCGCATATGCGCGACACGTCCAGAAACATTGGCGCACATGCGCGAGATAAGGCGCGCATATGCGCGACACCTCCCGAGACTTTGGCGCACATGCGCGAGATGAAGCGCGCATATGCGCGAGGTGTTGATGCCGAGACAATATGTCTCGCGCATATGCGCGAGTTAAGGGCGCGCATATGCGCGAGAAGTCCAGCATGCACACTAAGTTGACACATGGCATGAGCTATATAATGTGTAACACTTTCATTTCTTCATCTCCATCAGCAATAACCGAGAGAAAGAGATTCAGAAAAGCTCCAAGTTCTCCCTAGCTTAGAATTGTGATCGTCTCACATTTAGTTATCCGATTTTCGATCCGGGGTGATATTCGTGCTCCTCTTGCTATTGGCTACAAAAGGAAGTAAGTATTGTTAACTTTCAACATGTTTTGAAGTTAATATGTTGAAGAAATCAGATATTGATGGTTATTATGTATTCTTGTGATGTCTCCGAACGTATATTTGAAAACGGATCGAAGAAAGATTATCGTATGTGATTATTTTGTATTTTCTGAAAATGTGTATAGGAGATTATGCAGATTTTGAAGTGTGGTGGATGATTATTGAGAATTGGGAATTGTTGATATCATATATGTGTTAGTGAGTTGATCGGTATCGAAATAATACGTCGTTATGCCTCCAAAATGTACCGAGAATGAATATTGTTACGTACATGTATGGATTGAATAGAATGTTGATCTTGTATCTATTGAACATTACCATTTCAGATTCATTGTGCCTCAGTTCAACTTCGAGACCTCGACATCGATAAAAGTTCAACAAGAAAGGTATAATTCATGTGACTTTGGGGAGACACAACTCAAATGAGATTCAATTTGAGTTTCCCAACAAAATCACATACTAGATTATGTTTATATTTTGAATTTTTATGCTTTGTTTATAGATTATATTCAAGCCTTGAGATAGGAGTCAATGAAAGATTTGTCAAACTAGATGTTCGGTAGTATCGTCGCATTGGAGCAGTTCGACTCCATGTGTAGACACTCGATACAGACATGACCGAAATCTAGGAATGAGACGTACCGTTACCCCGATTGGGAGGGTAGGTAACAGACAGCGACGTCTTATTAACACCGGGATCCCTAGAGTAGAGTCGAATTGAGTCAGGACATGATTTGATTGATATTGCATGCTTATATTGATTTGGTTTCATAGACTATGGAACCTATTGCTTTTGATATTATTCATGATAGTTGTTTCATGATTTATATTTTGTCTATGCATGCATACCATGTTTTATACTGGGATTGGTTCTCACCGGAGTTTCCGGCTATTGTTATGTCTGTATGTGTGCATAACAACAGGTGGGGCAGGATCAGGGTCACGACCGAGATTAGATCGAGATAGAGTGGTGGCTTCGGGCACAGAGGACTGCTAGTGGTTATTGTACTAGACTTGTACTACTTATTATTTGGAGATTGTATGGTATGGAAGTTTAGTTTGGTATGGATGTATTAGGACAAACCATGTATTTACGTTTGTTGTAATTAAATAAAGAGAATTCTTATGCTTGGTTTATATACATTTGATTTAAAGTTAAAAGCAAAAATTTGACCCACTTTTTCTAACAACGATCCGATTAATCCCGTAAAGAACTGAGTTAGAGCCCGGGTCCCCACAACAGGTGGTATCAGAGCGATAGGTCCTTTAGACTGAGATATGAGCGGGGTAGATCGAGTCTTCTTCCTTGCTTTTGATGTGCTAGCATGATTTATTGCTTTCCCTATTATATGATGTATTGTATCTGAGTTGATTTACAGCACATAATTTTCGAGACTGAATCAAAACCGATTCTGGATCAATGGCATATGATCAGAGGAGGGCTGAGACAGCTTGTATAGATTGTGTACTAATCTTTTGATAATCAGATATGCCGCCTAGAAGAATACCACAACCGGCTGCAGGTCAAGTGCCAGAACAGGGTAGTACGTCAGGTACTCAGATGGATGTTACTGCGACACCTATGGAGACCTTGTTGAAGAGATTTCAATCATTCCATCCACCTACCTTAAAGGGCACGGAGAATGCAGTGGATTGTGAGAGCTGGCTTGACGATATAGAGATGTGGTTTGAATCTCTTGCAAATACAGACGAACGAAAAGTGAAACTAATCGGGCATCATTTGCAAGAAGCTGCGAAAAGCTGGTGGTTGACCACAAAAAGAGCCTTAGAACATCGAAGTATCGATATTACTTGGAAAGTATTTAAAGATGAATTTTATCAACGTTTTTTTCCAGTGTCATATCGAAAGGATAAAGGGGCAGAATTTGCAAATCTACGACAAGGGCAATTGAACATTGAAGAATATGTTGCCAAGTTTTCTTCCTTGCTTCGGTTTGCACCCCATGTGGCAGAAAATGACGAGGCCGTTGCGGATCAGTTCATCAAAGGCTTAAATCCTGACATTTTCACCTTGGTGAACACGGGACGACCCAATACCTTTTCTGATGCACTGAACAAAGCAAAGCGAGCAGAGGCTGGCTTGATTAGGCAGCGAGGGGCTTCCTATAGTGCTCAGAGTCCGAGACCGCCACAGCCCGCCGCCCAGTTTCCACACCTCCTCCTCGATTTGATAGTGGAAGCAGTAGTAGTGGCAAGAAGGATTTTCTTAAAGCAAAAGGCAGACAGTTTAAGAAGTCAGGGAGCAGTTTGTCGAGCTCCAGTGGGTCAAGACAGAGAGGTCCTGGCCAGAGTGCAGAGTATACTGGTGTTTATTGCAGTTCTTGTGGTGGTAGGCATGCCACTGAGCAGTGTCAGGGAGTGATGGGCAGATGTAACATATGCAGGCAGCAAGGACACTTTGCTAGAGTTTGTCCCCAGAGAGGTGCACAGCGATCCCAGAGTGCAGGGTCATCTGCATCAGTGCCTCAGATTGAGAGACAGACATCTGTACATTCATTCCAGCCACCATCTGCACAGTCTCAGCAGAGACCAGGAGGTAGCCAGACTGTGAGTCAACCTCCTAGACAGCAGGCTAGGGTGTTTGCACTGACCGAGGAGCAAGCCCAGGATGCGCTAGATGATGTTATTGCAGGTAACTGTTTTCTTTGCGGTTATCCTGCATATGTGTTGATAGACACAGGTGCATCGCATACATTCATCTCTGAACGTTTTGCATTATTGCTTTCATTACCTGTTGAGTCATTGTCGACTGTAGTATCTATTTCTTCTCCGTTGGGAAGTGGTCTTGTATCTGTGACTACAGTTAGAAGTTGTATATTACAATTCGAGGGTCATGAGATTGACTTAGATTGCATTGTTCTTGGTTTGGCTGATTTTGATTGTATTGTTGGGATTGATATGCTAACCAAGTACAGAGCCACCGTAGACTGTTTCCACAAGATTGTCAAATTCAGACCTGAAATGGCAGAGGAGTGGAAATTCTATGGGTAGGGTTCCAGATCTCGGATTCCCTTAGTATCTGCTTTGACTATGAGGAGATTGTTGCAACAAGGAGCAGAAGGGTTCCTTATTTATTCAGTAGATTTACTGAAGCCGAGCTTGACGTTGGCAGATTTGCCAGTGGTTTGCGAATTTGCGGATGTATTCCCAGAGGAGATTCCAGGGTTACCTCCAGTACGAGAGGTTGATTTCAGTATAGATCTTATGCCAAGCACTGTTCCTATATTTCGAGCCCCGTATAGGATGGCGCCAATAGAGTCGAAAGAATTAAAAGCACAATTAGAAGATCTTCTAACCAAGGGCTACATTAGACCGAGTGTGTCTCCTTGGGGCGCACCAGTGCTATTTGTACGGAAGAAAGACGGTTCTATGCGATTATTTATTGACTATCGGCAACTGAACAAGGCGACGATAAAGAACAAGTACCCATTGCCTCGCATTGATGATTTATTTGATCAGTTGCAGGGATCCTCTGTTTATTCCAAGATTGATTTGAGATCTGGATATCACCAGCTGCGAGTACGAGATATTGATATACCAAAGAGAGCATTTCGAACCAGGTATGGACATTACGAATTTATTGTCATGCCTTTTGGTTTAACGAATGCTCCAGCGGTGTTTATGGGACTCATGAACCGCGTCTTTCAGAGATATTTAGATGAGTTTGTGATTGTTTTTATTGATGACATTCTGGTGTATTCTAAGAGTATGACTGAGCATGCCGATCATTTGAGAATTGTATTGCAGACATTGAGAAAGGAGAGATTGTATGCCAAACTTTCCAAGTGTGAATTCTGGTTGAGACAAGTTGTCTTCTTGGGTCATATCATATCTGGAGATGGTATTTCTGTGGATCCGAGTAAAGTTGAAGCTGTGATCAGTTGGCCGAGACCGACTTCGGTGCCTGAGATACGCAGTTTCATGGGTCTAGCAGGTTACTATAGACGATTCATCAAAGATTTCTCCAGTATTGCGAAACCGATTACCCAGTTGACACAGAAGAATGCATCATTTGTGTGGTCTGAGGATTGCGAGTCTAGCTTCCTAGAGTTGAAGAAGAGGCTGACCAGTGCACCTGTTTTGATGATTCCTTCAGGTACTGGCGATTTCGTTGTATATTGTGATGCATCCCACAGAGGTCTAGGATGTGTTCTTATGCAGCGGGGTCATGTAATCGCATATGCCTCTACACAGCTGAAGCCACATGAAACCCGATACCCAATTCGTGATCTTGAATTGGCGGCTATCGTATTTGCATTGAAGATCTGGCGTTATTATCTCTATGGCGAGAAGTTTGAGATTTACTCTGACCATAAAAGCCTAAAGTATCTGTTTTCTCAGTCAGAGTTGAACATGAGGCAGCGTAGATGGCTTGATCTACTGAATGATTTTGATTGCAAGATCAAGTACTATCCTGGAAAGTCAAATGTAGCAGCGGACGCCTTGAGTCGAAAGGTATGTTCCTTATCATTATCGACGATAGGTGTTTCAAATATGATTGAAGATTGTTGCTTGTCGGGTTTAACATTTGATACAGTTAGTAGACCTCTACGACTTACTTCGATTCAAGTTGAACCAGATTTGATTATGCAAATCAAAGAAGCGTAGAGAACTGATCAGAATATTCAGAAGTCGATTCAGATGGTCAGATCAGGACATCAGTCAGAATATCAGGTACATGATTATGTTTTGTACGTGAATAACCGTCTTGTAGTGCCAGATGTACCAGAATTGAAACAACAGATTATGTCAGAAGCGCACTGTAGTCGATTTAGTATTCATCCTGGTGGCAGGAAGATGTACAACGATCTAAAGACACAGTTCTGGTGGAAACAAATGAAGTCAGACATTGCCGAATTTGTGTCTAAGTGTTTAAATTGCCAACAGGCGAAGGCTGAGAGAAAGAAGCCCGGAGGTTTACTTCAGAGTTTATCTATTCCAGAATAGAAATGGGATCACATTTCCATGGATTTCGTGACGAAGTTACCTCGATCATCCCGAGGCTGTGACGCGATTTGGGTCATTATTGACAGATTAACCAAATCAGCGTGTTTTATTCCATACAGAATGACATACCGACACGATCAGATGGCTGAGATATATGTCAGAGAGGTAGTCAGATTGCATGGTGTGCCGAAGTCTTATCGTATCAGATCGTGATCCTTGATTCACTTCTCACTTTTGGCACAGTCTGCAGCAGGCTTTAGGTACGACATTGCACCTGAGCACTGCTTATCATCCCCAGACAGATGGACAGTCAGAGCGGACTATCCAGACTTTAGAGGACATGTTGAGAGCTGTAGTGCTAGACTTTGGCACTAGTTGGCAAGATTCACTACCGTTGTGTGAATTCTCATACAACAACAGCCATCAAACGAGCATAGAGATGGCACCGTTTGAAGCTTTGTATGGCAAGAAGTGCAGATCTCCTCTATATTGGGATGATATCTCTGAGGCACCAGAACTTGGGCCTGATATGATTCGTGATATGACTGAGAAAGTGAAGATAATCCAGAAAAGAATGAAGACGGCACAAGATAGACAGGCCAAGTATGCCAATATCAGACGTAGAGCGTTAGTATTTGAACAGAGAGACAGAGTATTCTTGAAGATTTCACCTTTCCGAGGCGTTGTCAGATTTGGCAAACGCTGGAAGTTGTCTCCTAGATACATCGGTCCATATGAGATTCTTGAAAAGATTGGCGATCGAGCATATCGATTGGCTCTTCCTCCTTCTCTATCCGGGATACATGACGTTTTTCATGTATCAATGTTGCGAAAATATATGCCTGATGATTCTCATGTCATTCGTCCTGACGAAGCTGAGCTGCATCAGACGTTGAGTTATGTTGAACAACCGATACAGATTCTTGATCGGAAAGAAAAACAGCTCCGAACGAAGACTATTCCGTTAGTGAAAGTCCAGTGGAGTCGTCATGGCATCGAAGAAGCAACTTGGGAGACAGAAGCAGATATGAGAAAGAAACATCCCGAGCTATTTACATGACGTAAGTAATTCTTCAGTTTTGATTATATTACTTTTTATGTATGATTCGATAGATTGCCTACGATTTCGAGGACGAAATCATTTCTTAGAGGGGGAGAAATGTAAGGCTTGAGATTATTAGTCTTCATTGATGTGAGACTCGGAAGATATGAGTATGCATGATATAAAATGAGAAGCACTAAGTGAGATGGGAATAGGAAAGACATGGAAAAAGATGAGAAAATATTCAAATAGTTGTGAAGGGCCGAAGCTATGACGCACATGCGCCAAGAAATGCGCGCATATGCGCGACACGTCCAGAAACATTGGCGCACATGCGCGAGATAAGGCGCGCATATGCGCGACACCTCCCGAGACTTTGGCGCACATGCGCGAGATGAAGCGCGCATATGCGCGAGGTGTTGATGCCGAGACAATATGTCTCGCGCAAATGCGCGAGTTAAGGGCGCGCATATGCGCGAGAAGTCCAGCATGCACACTAAGTTGACACATGGCATGAGCTATATAATGTGTAACACTTTCATTTCTTCATCTCCATCAGCAATAACCGAGAGAAAGAGATTCAGAAAAGCTCCAAGTTCTCCCTAGCTTAGAATTGTGATTGTCTCACATTTAGTTATCCGATTTTCGATCCAGGGTGATATTCGTACGCCTCTTGCTATTGGCTACAAAAGGAAGTAAGTATTGTTAACTTTCAACATGTTTTGAAGTTAATATGTTGAAGAAATCAGATATTGATGGTTATTATGTATTCTTGTGATGTCTCCGAACGTATATTTGAAAACGGATCGAAGAAAGATTATCGTATGTGATTATTTTGTATTTTCTGAAAATGTGTATAGGAGATTATGCAGATTTTGAAGTGTGGTGGATGATTATTGAGAATTGGGAATTGTTGATATCATATATGTGTTAGTGAGTAGATCGATATCGAAATAATACGTCGTTATGCCGTCCAAAATGTACCGAGAATGAATATTGTTACGTACATTTATGGATTTAATAGAATGTTGATCTTGTATCTATTGAACATTACCATTTCAGATTCATTGTGCCTCACTTCGACTTCGAGACCTCGACATCGATAAAAGTTCAACAAGAAAGGTATAATTCATGTGACTTTGGGGAGACACAACTCAAATGAGATTCAATTTGAGTTTCCCAACAAAATCACATACTAGATTATGTTTATATTTTGAATGTTTATGCCTTGTTTATAGATTATATTCAAGCCTTGAGATAGGAGTCATTGACAGATTTTTCAAACTAGATGTTCGGTAGTATCGTCGCATTGGAGCAGTTCGACTCCATTTGTAGACACTCGATACAGACATGACCGAAATCTAGGAATGAGACGTACCGTTACCCCGATTGGGAGGGTAGGTAACAGACAGCGACGTCTTATTCACACCGGGATCCCTAGAGTAGAGTCGAATTGAGTCAGGACATGATTTGATTGATATTGCATGCTTATATTGATTTGGTTTCATAGACTATGGAACCTATTGATTTTGATATTATTCATGATAGTTGTTTCATGATTTATATTTTGTCTATGCATGCATACCATGTTTTATACTGGGATTGGTTCTCACCGGAGTTTTCGGCTGTTGTTATGTCTGTATGTGTGCATAACAACAGGTGGGGCAGGATCATGGTCACGACCGAGATGAGATCGAGATAGAGTGGTGGATTCGGGCACAGAGGACTACTAGTGGTTATTGTACTAGACTTGTACTACTTATGATTTGGAGATTTTATGGTATGGAACTTAGTTTGGAATGGATGTATTAGGACAAACCATGTATTTACGTTTGTTGTAATTAAATAAAGAGAATTCTTATGCTTGGTTTATATACATTTGATTTAAAGTTAAAAGCAAAAATTTGACCCACGTTTTCTAACTACGATCCGATTAATCCCGTAAAGAACTGAGTTAGAGCCCGGGTCCCCTCAACAGGTGGTATCAGAGCGATAGGTCCTTTGGACTGAGATAAGATAGGATGAGCGGGGTAGATCGAGTCTTCTTCCTTCCTTTTGATGTGCTAGCATGATTTATTTCTTTCCCTATTATATGTTGTATTGTATCTGAGTTGATTTACAGCACATAATTTTCGAGACTGAATTAGAACCGATTCTGAATCAATGGCATATGATCAGAGGAGGGCTGAGACAGCTTGTATAGATTGTGTACTAATCTTTTGATAATCAGATATGCCGCCTTGAAGAATACCACAACCGGCTGCAGGTCAAGTTCCAGAACAGGGTAGTACGTCAGGTACTCAGATGGATGTTACTGCGACACCTATGGAGACCTTGTTGAAGAGATTTCAATCATTCCATCCACCTACCTTAAAGGGCACGGAGAATGCAGTGGATTGTGAAAGCTGGCTTGACGATATAGAGATGTTGTTTGAATCTCTTGCCTATACAGACGAACAAAGAGTGAAACTAATCGGGCATCAGTTGCAAGAAGTTGCGAAAAGCTGGTGGTTGACCACAAAAAGAGCCTTAGAACATCGAGGTATCGATATTACTTGGAAATTATTTAAAGATGAATTTTATCAACGTTTCTTTCCAGTGTCATATCGAAAGGATAAAGGGGCAGAATTTGCAAATCTACGACAAGGGAAATTGAACATTGAAGAATATGTTGCCAAGTTTTCGTCCTTGCTTCGGTTTGCACCCCATGTGGCAGGAAATGACGAGGCCGTAGCGGATCAGTTCATCAATGGCTTAAATCCTGACATTTTAACCTTGGTGAACACGGGACGACCCAATACCTTTTCTGATGCACTGAACAGAGCAAAAGGAGCAGAGGCTGGCTTGATTAGGCAGCGAGGGGCTTCCTATAGTGCTCAGAGTCAGAGACCGCCACAGCCCGCCACCCAGTTTCCACCACCTCCTCCTCGATTTGATAGTGGAAGCAGTAGTAGGGGCAAGAAGGATTTTCTGAAAGCAAAAGACAGACAATTTAAGAAGTCAGGGAGCAGTTCGTCGAGCTCCAGTGGGTCAAGACAGAGAGGTCCTGGCCAGAGTGCAGAGTATACTGGTGTTTATTGCAGTTCTTGTGGTGGTAGGCATGCCACTGAGCAGTGTCAAGGAGTGATGGGCAGATGTAACATATGCAGGCAGCAAGGACACTTTGCTAGAGTTTGTCCCCAGAGAGGTGCACAGCGATCCCAGAGTGCAGGGTCATCTGCATCAGTGCCTCAGATTGAGAGACAGACATCTGTACATTCATTCCAGCCACCATCTGCACAGTCTCAGCAGAGACCAGGAGGTAGCCAGACTGTGAGTCAACCTCCTAGACAGCAGGCTAGGGTGTTTGCACTGACCGAGGAGCAAGCCCAGGATGCGCCAGATGATGTTATTGCAGGTAACTGTTTTCTTTGCGGTTATCATGCATATGTGTTGATAGACACAGGTGCATTGCATACATTCATCTTTGAACGTTTTGCATTATTGCATTCATTACCTGTTGAGTCATTGTCGACTGTAGTATCTATTTCTTCTCCGTTGGGAAGTGGTCTTGTATCTGTGACTACAGTTAGAAGTTGTATATTACAATTCGAGGGTCATGAGATTGACTTAGATTGCATTGTTTTTGGTTTGGCTGATTTTGATTGTATTGTTGGAATTGATATGCTAACCAAGTACAGAGCCACCGCAGACTGTTTCCACAAGATTGTCAAATTCAGACCTGAAATGGCAGAGGAGTGGAAATTCTATGGGAAGGGTTCCAGATCTCGGATTCCCTTAGTATCTGCTTTGACTATAAGGAGATTGTTGCAACAAGGAGTAGAAGGGTTCCTTATTTATTCAGTAGATTTACTGAAGCCGAGCTTGACGTTGGCAGATTTGCCAGTGGTTTGCGAATTTGCGGATGTATTCCCAGAGGAGATTCCAGGGTTAGCTCCAGTACGAGAGGTTGATTTCAGTATAGATCTTATGCCAAGCACTGTGGCGCCGATAGAGTTGAAAGGATTAAAAGCACAATTAGAAGATCTTCTAACCAAGGGCTACATTAGACCGAGTGTGTCTCCTTGGGGCGCACCAGTGCTATTTCTTCTATTACTGGTGATCGATATGGAATGCTAACATCTGGAACCGGGATCCCTAGATGACGATTGAGTCTAGTCTAAAATGTGGAGTCATGAGTCTAATTGACAGTTTATATTGAGTTATGTTGATTACGTTCCTTAATATAGTATATGATGAATTATGTTCCTGATGATGGTACATGTATAGAATAGGATTTATTCTTGATATGGATATATATTCTGATTTAAATACATGTTAGAAATATATGTTATATGCTTTTATATTGTTTTATGATTGCATGTATACATGATTTATATTGAGAATGTACTTCTCACCGGAGTTATCCGGCTGTTGTCTTGTTTGTATGTATGCATGGCAACAGGTGGGATAGGATCAGGGTCAAGAAAAGAACGAGGCTGGACTAGATAGCGTGGAGATCCGGGCTCTGAGGCAACTTAGGATTCAGCACTGTCATATAGTTGAACCTAGTTGAATTCTTGTAGACAATACAAGATTTGTATGTTTATGTTTAATATGTAATTTGAATTGAATTACATTATGTTTCCGCTTTGTATTTTAAAAAAAAAATTTAGACCCTATTTATTATAATTGTTTAAATTATTCTTAAAGACGATTAAGGAATGAATTAGCGTCCGGGTCCCCACACCCGGGTTCGTGTATGGGTCCGTGTAGGTTCTCAAAAGAAATGCTCGAAAAGAAGTAAGGACACGGACCCCGTGCTAGGGTCCGTCTAGGGTCCGTGTAGGCTCACAAATTTGACACTTCCAAGGAAACAAAGGCACGGACCCCGTGCCAGGGTCTGTCGAAGGGTCCGTGTATGCTCAGTTTACTAACACTAAGAAGGAAACAAGGGCATGGACCCCGTGCCAAGGACGGTGTACGGGTCCGTTCAGGCTTGGTACACGTGAACCAACGAAAATTCATATACTCAAGGCTTATTTCTCCTAACTCGATCATTCTGACCATGAATTGACACCTTGAGACCCCTCCTAGGATACTATAACCTTGAATCCAAACTCGTACAACCACCCCAAAACAACAACATCCACCCTACGACACAATACAACTCAAAAACACGGAAATTGACCCCAAATCGTTTCCTACGGCTTCTAATGAATTCAAGTGCCTATCGACACTAACCGGCATACCGAATACCAACCCAACATCATACTAAACATACCTAAAAGCACAACAATCACCCATCGATCCCCAACGCAGCCTGAAACAATAAAACTTCAAGAACACATCAATAACATAATTTTTCAGAAAACGCAGTTTGAGCAGTCCCACGAAAATGATCATATCTCACTCAAATTTTATCCAAATATTTCGAATTTTATATCAAATCGAAGGTAACAAAACGTTATACGTTTCTTACTTTGAAAGTTTTCCCAAAATCTTGACCGAAAAATCGCAGTTTTTAAAAGATCATTTAAAACGAGATTTGAGATCCCAAAAATGGTTTCAAAAGTGATCCAAACATGATTGCTCAAACTTCTACACATCACACATGTATTTTCTCGCATAAAAACATCGTAACACATAATATGACTAGATCGACACAGGAAAAATAGAATATACATGCCTTTTGATATTTAAAACTCACGATACGGCGATATCGAAGCGGAGACGGAGCGAGGCTTGATCCGGGACGAACGTGGCACTATTTTCTTGCAATAAAATTCACCGAAAACTTGCTGAAAAATCGAATGGAAGGGGCGGCTGCTATTCTTGCAAAGAGCCCTAGTTTCCTCCTCTCAAAAATAATAAAATCTGAATTGTGATAGTGTGTGTGTGTTTTGCCGATTCTTACTGTGTGAAAAAGTGTGTGTGTGTGTGTGTGTGTGTTTAATTAGGAATAATTAGTGCTAATTTAACTAATAAAAATACTAATTAATAGGCTAACCCACAGTAATTTTAAACAAACTCCTTAATTAAAATAAATACACACTAATTTTATAAAATTCTCCTTTTTAACAAAATAAAATGCACAAGTCCAACTTTAAAAGTTTCAAAATTTTAAACTCACTAAATACATAATTTTAGGCTTTAAAATGCTTAAACTTATTAAATTAATTAATATGCCCCAACCTTAACTTAAAAATAAAATACCACATAAAAATATGCCAAAAACATCATCGGTCTTTTTTCCTCGATCCCGCATCGAATGATCGCCTGAAACATGAAACTTGAGAAAATATTTTAACGTGCATCACCTAATATTAAAATAATGCAATTAAATAAATCATGCATCACTAAAAATCATTATAATTTAAATAAATGATTAAACAATTTAAATAAATGCATGGCTTTTACGTGTAATGATTTTGGGCTCTACAAATGCTATATGGGTGATAGTGGATCGTCTTACAAAATCAGCGCATTTTCTAACTATCAAGAAGACATTTACCATGACACAGTATGCCAATTTGTGTATTCGAGAAATAGTTCATCTGCATGGGATTCCCGTATCTATGGTTTCTGACATATATCCAAGATTTACATCGTCTTTCTAGAAAAGTGAGCATGCAGCGATGGGGAATAAATTATTGTTCAATACAGCATTCCATCCTCAAACCGATGGTCAGTCTGAAAGAGTTATTCAAATTTTAGAGGATCTACTTCGAGCTTGTGTGATCGATTTCCAAGGAAGTTGGGAACCGAAATTACCTCTAGTGGAGTTTACCTATAATAATAGCTATCAATCATCTATAGGGATGGCTCCTTATGAGGCACTATATAGAAGAAAATGTAGATCATTGGGAGGTTGGCGAAAGAAGG
Organism: Primulina tabacum; assembly: GCF_025594145.1. NCBI lineage: Eukaryota > Viridiplantae > Streptophyta > Magnoliopsida > Lamiales > Gesneriaceae > Primulina > Primulina tabacum. The sequence continues at coordinate 42,335,804 of NC_134550.1, read as the reverse complement.
GAAATTGGTCCCGATTTGATCGAACAAACAGCCAAGCTAGTAGTCAAAATTCGAGAGAGAATGAAGACTGCACAAAGAAGACAGAAAAGTTATGCCGACAAGCGACGAAGAGAGTTAGAGTTTGCAGTGGGAGACCACATATTTGTGAAAAATAGCACTTATTAAGGGTGTTATGTGATTTGGCAAGAAAGACAAACTTAGCCAAAGATTCATAGGGCCATTTGAGATTTTGGAGAGGATTGGAACACTAGCCTATAGAGTGGCACTGCCATCGATGCTATCTGGAGTACACAATGTGTTTCATATCTCGATGCTATGAAAGTACATGTCGAACTCTTCACATGTACTAAATCATGAACCTCTGCAATTGACCCCAAATATAACTTATGAAGAAAAACCTACCCAAATCTTGGGTAGGCAATAAAGAAGACTCCGAAACAAAGTCATTCCAATGGTCAAGGTCAAGGGGCTAAATCACTCGGAGGAAGAAGCTACTTGGGAAACCGGGAAGGACTTGAGGAGTCGCTACCCAGAGTTATTCGGTAAGTTCTAATTCGAGGACGAAATTTTATCTAAGGGGGGATGAATTGTAATGTCCAAAAATAAGACGACGTAATCCAATTGCATGCAAATCTAGGAAAAATAGAAAATATCTAATTAAATGATTTTAATTCCTTTAATTGATTATGTTTTATATGTCTGTATGGTTTTAAAGTAGTTTTCTACATGAATGCATAAAATATATTTTTAAAGGTTATTCGAGATTCGATCGAGGAACGGAGATCGAGGGCTGAAAAATGGAAAATATTTTTATTAAATAATTGTTTTTAATTATTTAAAATAAGGTTGATGTTTTTTGTTATTTTCGAAAATAAGAAATTTTGAGGTGATTTTATACGCCGAGATTTAATTTTTATCGGTATTCAATTTTCAATGAAAATATAAACTTTTTGACAACTCGACTAATAATTTCACGAACTTTCCTAAACAAAATATTTTTTAAATGCACTAATGGGCTTATTGGGTCCATTGTACTATGCTAATGGGCCTAGGCTTGAACACTTATTATTCATCAAATATTTAAAGCCTAAATCCTCCCCATTATTTTCTTAAACTCACGCTCCATCTCTCCAACGCACACAAGACTCCAAGCACCCCTCAAACACATGACACACACTATTTTTCAAGGGGAAAGCATCGGTTTTTCTTAAGTAAAATTCAGTCAAGGGTTCTCGTCTTCGTTCTTCGCATCGTCAACGTATTTTCGTGCGTAATATACTCAAAGGCACGCTATAATTATTTTTTTTCTCATCTATCACATCCTAATATGTGTTTGATTATTGTTTGCATGAAAAACATGAATCCCCTTTCATTATTTTCGTTTTTATGCATAACCATGTGTGTCACGCCCCGGAACCACGGCGTCGGTGACATCCTGCATTACTTAAAAATTACTTGAAAACAATAAGCCTCGTATCGAAAAGCCAAATAAATCAGTCTTTTTCATAAATAAAATATTGTCTTTACAATGACAATAAAACAAAAATGACATCAGAGTTTGCGAAAGCTTAAACAAAAGGAAAGGTAAAAATCTTGATTCTTGATCTTGTTGATCGATCACCATCCCCAAAAAGCTTCTTGTTACTCCTCATTCAGTTGCGCTTCATTCTTATCTGAAATTTGTAAGGGGTGAGTGTTTTGAGAAACACTCAGCAAGTGGAGGTCGATCGATTTCCAATGATAGATATAGAATTTAATCTTTAAAACTTTTCTTAACAAATTTTCAAAACTTATTAATTTTGACTTATCATAACGGAACCGAATCAAATATGAGACAAATATTATCAAACGATTTAGAGAAAATCATAACGAATCAAAAACAAACACAACACGGTTACTCATCTCATTTCTATGGTCAAATTGTCCCCAATATGTTAGTCCTCTAAGGGGTGAGGCCAGAACACGGTTTTATACCCACCGATGGGGGCCAGACAGAACACGATTTTATAACCACTGCTAGATAGAACACGGTTTTATACCCATCGATGGGGGCCAAAACAGAATTACAATTATCATTTCATATCTAACTCGAATCGTAACAGTGTAACACATACTCAAATTTATCGGACAAAACTTTTCAGAGTTTTGACAGAAATCGGCAGGGTCAAAGAATATCGAATTTCAGAATAAACTTAACAGTCATCGATCGAAATTTTAAATTATATAATCACCAAATTTCGAAAATCTTAACACACAAATAAGCATGTCATGTTATTTTTATACAATGTTTAAAATACAATAAACTACGTAACAAAAACCCACTCACCGATAGTTTAATCGTGCGGTACGAAACTTTGTTCAAACTTGGACGAATGGCGGCCGATTGTGGACAGAAACTCCACGACAGTATACACAACACTTTACTACACAAAACAGCTGAAACAAACTTCCTTCTTCTTCTCCAATGACATCGGCCGAGAGTTGGTTGAAGGAGGAGATGGCCGATTTTTTTTGGATGCTTTTATAAGGGATTTTTAGAGTGCATTTTATGTGTGGTTTGAGGTGCTATTTATAGGAAAAAATTTGGCCTTTCCCTCTACCCCATGGCCAAAATCATGAGCTCCAAGAAATATCATCAATGTTGTCAGAGTAACATCCAAGCATCAAAAGTCACTATGGTTTCATAAAGGGACATTTCTTGCATCATAAATTTGTCTAAGCCTCTTAGCTCTCATTTCTTTTACAATAAGTTTGTCCAAACCTTTAGCTCTTTTAGCTCCTCTTCTTGTTTAACTCAATGGTCATAAATATGTTAAATGCTTTAGCTCTTCTCCTAGCTCCATTTTTGGTTCTTTTAGGACAAAATAAAATAAGCTTTCTTGAGCTGAAATCTTGAGTTCAAGAGTTGTGGTTTTACTCCCCCGATGATGACGATTCGATCATTGCGATTTCTCATAGCATAGCTTCCCGTTGAGCTAATTTTTGAGCTTTGGAGTTACTTCCTCGAGCCATGTTAGCTCAAAATTTAAGTTATTATTTGAGTTTATAGTTAAGATTAAAGTTTTGAGGTTAGTTTTCGGGTTTTAAATTCTTACATGATTCGCTTCGAAAATTCCGGGTTCTCACATCCCACCTTTCTTATTGGAAGTTTCGCCCTCGAAACTCGATTTAGCTAGATCTTTAAAGAGATGAGGGTGCTAAGTGCGCATACTTTCTTCAAATTCCCAAGTTGCTTCTCGTTCCGTATGATTTGACCATTTTATCCTGACATATGGAATTTTTCAGTGTCTCAGCACTTGATCTTTAATGTCCACTATTCGAATTGAGACTTCTTCATATTTCAATTCTTCGTTCAGGTGTCCTTCAATCATCAGCGGTGCAACTTTATGGATGTAACTTGGGTCTGGGATATATTTCCTTAGTTGTGATATATGCAAAACGTTGTGACTTCTGACCATATCTGGTGGCAAAGCCAGTCGGTAAGATAGGGCTCCAACTCTTTCAAGAACTCGAAGGGTCCGACGTTTCTTGGGTTTAATTTTTTGTATTTGCTGAAGTGGACTAAGCCCTTCATAGGTGAAACCTTGACACAAGCCTTTTCAACGACTTCGAACTCTAACAATCTTCTTTTCAAGTCAGCGCAGCTCTTTCGTCAATCTTGTGCTGCCTTGATTTATCCAGATGATAACTATTTTATTAACAGTTACTTGAACATTTCAAGTACCGTGATAGTTTTCTCTCTGATTTCAATACTTCCATAATAATTATTGTTATCGGCAAATTCAATCAAGGGAAGGTGTTTGCTTCAATTTTCTCTGAAGTCTATAGCACGTGCCCTAAGAATATCTTCAAGACCCTGAATTTTTATTCTCAGTTTGTCCATCAGTCAGTGATTGACAATCCGTGATGAGACTGATCTTGGTACCAATGTCTTCCTAAAAACGTCCCCAAAATCGAAAGAACTTTGGGTCTCTATTAGCCAAAATGCTTTCCGTAACACTATGTAGTCCTTTTGGCTTAGCGCATCTGCTATCTTGTTAGCCTTCGGTCATAATATTTCAATAGTTCAATCCACCGTCTTTTCCTCATATTTAATTCCTTTTGTATGAAGGGTATTTGAGGCTTTGGTGATCGATAAATATCTCACATTTGGTACAAAATAATTTGATTCTATACAATTGTGGCTAATTCAATATCATGTGTTGGATAATTTTGCTCACATGGTTTTAATTTCCTTGATGCATAGGCAATTACTTGTCCCTCTTGAATATGTACACATCACAATCCTCATTTGATGCACCATTGTAAATTGTGAAATTCTTGCCTTCTTCGGGAAGGACTAATACTAGCGTAGAAGCGAGTTTATTTTTTAGGATCTAAAAAATCTTCTCACATTCTTCACTCTAATTGAATTTATAGTTCTTCTGAGTGAGCTTGGTCAGCGGAAGATAATCCTTCAACGCATTTTCTTAATAGCCAACTAATCCCAAAAAGCTTCGAACTTCTATTCCAGTTTTCGGTCAAGACCAGTCCATGATTGCCTCCACCTTATTGGTGATCCACTGATATGCCCATTTCAGAGATTATATGACCCAAGAATGTGACACTTTTTAGTCAAAAATTCACATTTATTAAGTTTAGTATATAGTTATTTTTCTCTGAGCATCTGTTGAGCTAGACAAAGATCTTCCTTGCGGTCTTACTCACTTGTTGACTATTCAAGAATTTCCTCAATAAATACTACCACAAACTTGTCGAGGAATTTCTTGAACACTCTGTTCATGATTTCTATGAATTATGCTGGAGCATTGGTCAAGACAAAAGGTATTATCGTGAACTCATAATGTCCATACCTTGTTTTGAAGGTTGTTTTAGGAATATCCTTTGCTTTCACCTTTAGCTGTGGTAGCCTTACAGTAGATCGAGCTTCGAAAAGATCTTAGCTCCTTTTAACTGATTGAAAAGGTCATCTATTCTTGAAAGATAACATTTGTTCTTGATCTTGTTGAGTTCTTTGTAGATCGACACACTATCTTGTACCTTCACCATTCTTCTGTACCAATAAAAATGAAGCTCCCCAAGGAGAGGCACTTGATCTGATTTCTTTTTTGTCTAACAGATCTTGGAATCGATCTTTTAGCTCCTTGAGTTCAACTGAAGAAGTTATTCATTAGGGTTCTTTAGATGTTAGTGCAGCACGAGCTATCAAATTAATTTCGAATTCTACTTCACGGTCTGAGATAATTCAAAGTAACGTTTCCAGAGCTCTCATACCACAGGAATATTTTATATCTTGAGATCAATTCCATCTTTTGCCTCTCTCATTATTTCTAGTTAGACTTCTTCGCCATACTCCATGGCTTTCTAGGTCGGAGAATCATAAAGGAAGGATTTTTGTTCCTTAACCTTGCCATGAAATACGATTTATTCTTGGATTGGAGTTCGGCATTCTTACCCCAAAAATTTACGATTGCATGATTCTTGTCCAACCAATCAATTCCCATAGTACACTGAATAAAATCGGCACTGATTATATGTTTATCACTACTTATTTTATTCTATCTTAAAATTATCTCAAAACCAATATATAATCTTAGAACATAACTCCTTATCAGCCTATTGACTCAAGTCCCAAGAATTATAACCTAGTTCAAATTTCTTTCCACCATGTACAAAAGAAACTAATTACTCAAACAATTCTTCTTTTACTAAATATTTCTTTAATCAAGACTATGAGCCTAGCGTGCTTTAACACAAACAACACAAACAAGTTTCGTTGGATATCATTCTCCTCAAATCTTCCCCCTATATATATATATATATATATATATATATATATATATATACACCATAGAACAGAAAAAGAAATTAAAACCAGAAAAATATTTCAGAAAGTAAAACAACTTAAAACAACGATGGTTCCATAGTGAAGGAAAACCACAAATATAGGAATTTAAATATGCAATAAAGTAAACCAAGATGGTTCCTCTTTTGAGGAGAACCACAAATTACAGAAAGTAAATTGCAGAGATTAAAATTCTTTAAGGCCGTGGTTCCTCCAGTTTCTGATGCATATAAACCTTTAAGAGATCTATATACAGAGCATACTTTTGCAAAAAACTCCGCAAATCTTAAAGAAGTAGGCGGTTTAACCAGCCATAGATATTAAACATATATATATATATAAGAATTCTAGAATTTAAAACAAGATTTCATTACTAAACTTTGGAATCAAATAACTTTACATAAATGGAAGATACAAATCAAAAAGGGTTTCGGATTTCTGGGTAATGGTTAAAGGGATTTTGATCTGGGAGTGAGTGGTTAGAGAGAGAGAGAGAGGGAGAAAGAGAAATATGGGTAGAGGGTGGTAAAATTTTTGGTGGTTCTATATTGAGATTTTATACCCTTTTATATACTTTTTTGGGGGTATTTTTGGAATTTTTTTAACATATGAAAATGTACATAACAATACAAATACGAATACAATGCCATACAATCTAATACAAACATTTATACACCACTATTTCCAAATATTGGTCTTTGGTTGTCTGGTCCAAGTAGGTCATCTTCTTCCAGGTTAAGCGAATCATCAGAGGATTCTGACTTTCTTGAAGGTCCTGGTAAGAATTTCATTAGTGTAGCTTGCATTTCTTCAGGAGATTTTGCAGGTGCGAGCATTGCCGTCATTTAGGATTTTTGTGCCAAGAATTCTGTCTGTTGTCGTGGTGGAATCCTATAAAGCGGTTTTTGAGTTGGGACTCTTGTATTTTTATTATTGGTAATCCAAGCTTGGACATTGGTGGCTGTAAGGCTTGGAGGAATTTTAAATTTGTCCCACTATTTGACCTTAAATCTTCTCTTAATTTGTAAAATTTTTTCGTCTGAAAATTCAATAGTCCAGGAAAGGACCCAAGGAAGATAAAATTTCATGCAAAAAAGGGCAAGAGGATGGAATCGTTTTTCTTCTGCAGTCGGGGCATATTGGGCTCTAAAAAGATTAAAAGAATTTTGGACAGGGTGTTTGAGGATCTCCAAAGAACAGAAAAGGAAATTAAAACAAGAAAAATATTTCAGAAAGTAAAACATCTTAAAACAACGATGGTTCCATAGTGAAGGAAAACCAAAAATATAAGAATTTAAATATGCAATAAAGTAAACTATGATGGTTCTTCTATTGAGGAGATCCACAAATTACAAAAAGTAAATTGCAGAGATTAAAATTCTTTAAGGTCGTAGTTCCTCCAGTTTCTGATGCATATATAACTTTAAGGGATCTATATACAGAGCATACTTTTGCAAAGAACTCCACAAATCTTAAAGAAGTAGGCGGTTTAACCAGCTATAGATATTAAACGTGTATATATATATATAAGAATTCCAGAATTTAAAACAAGATTTCACTAGTAACCTTTGGAATCAAATAACTTTACATAAATTTAATATACAAATCAAAAAGGGTTTCGGATTTCTGGGTAATGGTTAAAGGGATTTGGATCTGGGAATGAGTGGTTAGAGAGAGAGAGAGAGGGGGGGAGAAAGAGAGATATGGGTAAAGGGTGGTAAAATTTTCGATGGTTCTATACTGAGGTTTTATCCCCTTTTATACACGTTTTTTGGGGTATTTTTTTAACATATGAAAATATACATAACAATACAATAAAAATACAATGCCATACAATCTAATACAAACATTTATACCCCACTATTTCCAAATATTGGTCCTTGGTCGTCTGGTCCAAGGAGGTCATCTTCTTCCAGGTTAAGCTAATCATCAGAGGATTTTGACTTTCTTGAAGGTCCTGGTGAGAATTTCATTAGTATAGCTTGCATTTCTTCAGGAGTTTTTGCAGCTGCAAGCATTGCCGTCATTTGGGTTTTTTGTGCCAGGAATTCTGTCTGTTGTCGTGGTGGAATCCTATAATGCGGTTTTTGAGTTGGGACTCTTGTATTTTTATTATTGGTAATACAAGCCTGGACATTGGTGGCTGTAAGGTTTGGAGTAATTTTAAATTTGTCCCATCATTTGACCTTAAATCTTCTCTTAATTTGTAAAAAATTTTCATCTGAAAATTCAACAGTCCAGGAAAGGACCCAAGGAAGATAAAATTTCATGCAAAAAAGGTCAAGAGGATGGAATCGTTTTTCTTCTGCAGTCGGGGCATATTGGGCTCTAAAAAGATTAAAGAAATTTTGAACAGGGTGTTTGAGGATCTCATAGGTGGAGCCAAATTTCCCCCCATGTGTACCACCAGGTTGGGAATTTTTTGGGATTTCAAATCTTGGTATCAAAATAGAATAACCAGGTGTGCTTGTGTTTCTGGTTTTGAATTAAGAAGGAATTGTACCAGGCCTGTTGAATGTTGATAGTCCAAGTAATTAAAAGATATTTCAAAAAATGATGCTTCTTTATATTTTTCTGGAAATAGTATAGGTTTTGAAAAATCATAGCCCCAGTCAATTGGAGCAATGACTTTTAGGATTTTGCAGGTGGAATAAGCAGGATCATCATGGCTTTGGTCCAAGAAGAAGTTTTTAAACAATGCGGAGTCAGTAGTTTCCATATTGCTTGGTAGAAATAAGGGGTCTTATATTCGTTCCAATGTTTATAATATCGTCCTTTTCCAAAGTATTTTTGAAGTGTTTCAAAGGGATCTTTTTCATGAAATCCTAGTTCAACATGTATTATATTTTGCCAATTATTTTTCTCAAAGTAATCACAAGGAGGGTTTAATGGTGGTTGTGTGAGAACAGGCTGTGAATTTGTAGTGTGATAAGAGGTTTTTGGGGAATTGTCGGAAAACGAAACAGTTTGGAAGGAATCTTTGGTAAGAGTTTCTTTACAGGGTTTCTTGTCGGAGCTTTCACTTGCCTGGGTTTTTGCAAAGACATTTTTATTTTCAGGTGTTTGGAGAAATGATTCAAGGAATTTGAGTTTTTTTTCCAAATCATCACTTACCTGAGGTTTTGATTGTGCAGTATCTTTAAGTTCCTCTTCATCTTCCTTTGTAACGATGTCATACCAGGTTTTGATTTTTGCTGGTTCGGTAGGAGTTTGAACAGGCTTTTTATCCTTTTTGGGTGACATTTCTGTTTTGGGGAAATTCTCTTGTGAGTAAAACAGGTAAAGAATTTGTATCTCCTTTTATGAATTCGATTTCAAAATCAAATATACTAAGAATAGCTTGCCATCTTGCAAAAATTTTTTTGAGGCAAGATTTTGGACATATTTTTGTAAAATTTCTTTTGCACTCTTGCAATCTATTCTTAATAAAAAAAAAAATTGGTTCAAAAGGTCACTCTGGAATTTTTGGACGCATAAAACAATACTCAAAATTTCTTTCTTTATAGCTGAATAATTTTTCTGGGTATCATTCCAATGGGCAGATGTGTACTGTATTATGCACTCTTCGTTTTCTTGTTTTTGTTTTAATATACCTCCATATCCTAAATCTGGCGCATCTGTTTTGAATAATCATTATATATTTCATTCATAATTCCTTGGAATTCGGAAGGGGCATTTTTAAGTCCAAAGGAGTTTTATATTTATCCTTTTGAGAAATTTGTATTTGCCAAAATTCAGATTTCATATCAAATTTGGAAAATATATAAGCATTATGAAGTTTTTGTAAAAAGTCTTTTTTATTTGGTATTGGGTATCTGATCCATTTTAATGCTTTATTTAATGGTTTGTAATTAATTACTAATCTGGGTGTTACTCTTTCAATTTCTGAATTTTTATTAACTTAAAATGCAGCACAACTCCAAGAGGATCTAAATTTAGAAATTAACCATTTTTTTTTCTAAATCTTGAATTTCTTTTTTACAATGTTCTTCTAATTCAAAATTCATTTGGATTGGTCTAGCTTTAGTTGGTATTTGTCTATCATTGAAATCTTCTTCATAGGGAAGATGAACAATTTGTTGTTTTCTATTCCAAAAAGCATTAGGAATTTCTGAACAGTTTTCTGTTTCTAGTATTTTTTGGAATTTTTGAATTTTATTTTGAATTTTTTTTGTTTCTATTTGATTTTGTATTCTTTTTAAATAAACATCTTTTTTAAGATTTTCCTAATTGAAAAGTCTTCCCTTGGATTATGGTATTAATATTATTTTCATAAATTGAACATGCTTTTATTAAATTAAGATTTCTAGTTAGAGGTTTTTCTAAAAATTCAAATTTTAATTTATTATGATTGCATTTAAAAGAAATAGAATCATTGTTTACTTTATATGGGATAAATAAACTTATAAAAGGAGTTCCTAATATTACAGTGTGATGAATATCATTTCTAAAACAAAATTAGTTTTTATGAAAATACCATTATTTATTATTGATGCGTCTGTTTTTGAATTTACATTTAATCTTGAATTATTAGCAGTTGAAAGTTTTTCTTGTGTTTTTTGTTGGAATTTAGTAGGTACTATTCCTAATTTGATATAGTTTAAGTCTGCACCAGTAACAAATAAGGCTATCATATCCATTTTGAAATTTTCTGAAAATACTATATTTATTTTTAAGATGTATTTTACAGAAGTTATTTCTCTTAAAACGAGAAGAAAATCTTCAGGAATTTTTTCAATATTTTCAACCTTTTGGTTCATTTTCTGTTTCTGAAGAACTCTCAATGTTTATATTGTAGGATTAGTTTTATTGCTTTAGAATTTTGAATCTGTTTTTCTTTTAATTCTCTAATTTCCAACTTTATTTCTTTTATATCTTTTTGTAAGTCTTGGATTGTGATCCCCTTTTCTTTTTTTCTTTTTTCTAATATTTCAGTTAAGTCGTAAGTATTTTTTGAAGTACTTGGGAATTTTTATTTTCTTCTTTGTCATTTAGAGATTTTAGAATTTTTTTTAAATATTCTTTTTAGATTGTTGGATCATTAATATTTTTCAATATATCTTAAAGAAGTGATAGATCTTTGGCGAGCATATTAATTTGCTTTTCAGATTCACTACTAGTTATGATTTGTTCTTCTACTAATGATTCGTCAGTCTTGGTAGAGTTTTCAGTTTCTGAATTTCCTTCAGAAGAATCAATCAAAAGATTAGAAATTTTATTTAATATTTCTTCTTCTAATTCTAACTCATTTAATTTCTTATTTAACCTACAATAATTTTCCGTATGACCTTTCTTATGGCATCTATAACATTCAATATCTTTGAAGGATTTTTTGAATTCTTGCTTGTTATTTTTAAATTTCCTAAATGGTTTTCTTCTTGGTTTTTTGTAAAAATCTTCTTTCGGGTTAAAATTATCTTTTTGATTTCTTCTAATGTTTTTCTTATAGGGTTTTTTATGTGTTTTTTGACAACTTTCTGAGCATTTTGATGAGGATGATTTATTAGTATTTATATCAAATTGATTACAAAAAGTTCTCAATTCTTGTTTTGTTTTTTTCATTTCTCATTTTAGGTGTTTTTGCAACTTTAAATCTTGGCATATTTTTAACCCTTCTTGTTGGGTTAGACTAATTAATTGACCATAAGTGTATTCATTATAGGCTATAATTTGTTTACCACTGTTTTTTCTAATTTTATTTCTTACTTTATCTCCTAGAAGAGTTGGTAATACTGCAATGAATTTTTCTTTCCAAAAAGGTTGATTAGAATCTTCTCTAAGCATTATTCTAGTGAAAAAAGTATTTTTATACCATTGAAAATTACTTAATTTTTTACATTTTAGATTTGATAGGAGTTCTGCATTTTTATCTTTTGGATGTGAAGGATCTCCAATAAAATGTAAGGAAATTGTTAATATTAAGGTTGCTACCGCATCTTGTTGTGGATTACCATTTTCATCTAAAATTAGTATTCCTTCTTCATCTGTTTTTATAGAGTTTAAAATATCTTCTTGTTGTTGATTTGTGAGATAGTAATCCCATCAACCTTTTATTTGACCTGAGAATCCTGCTATGAGGAGTTCAGAAATAGTTTTATCATGAGTCCCAATTTGGGTTTTATTGGCATTTGCAGCCATAGTCATTTGTTGTAATAAATTCAGGATGTTATATTCTATCATTCCATCCATATTCCAATTGTAGACTAAAGATGCCTTAAAACTTGGTTGGGTCAATGGTTTTACTACTCCTAAATCAGGAGCAGGGATAATTTGTAGGGATTGATCCCAACTTATTTTATTGATATTTGTAGAATTTTGGAATTGTTCTATGGTTTCACTAAAATCAGAATTTTGACTTAAAGTATTAATTCTAGGGATGGATGAAGGTGTATCCGGAGCAGACTGATTCATTGTTTCATTAGAACTACTAGTTGTTGCCATTATTCTACTTAATTGATCTTGAATGTTTTTTATAAATTCAGACTTATTATCTTGCATATTTTTTACACTAGGTTTAGATATTTGGTAAGGCTTAAAAACGGGATTTTTAAGTTTAGTATCAATGTTTTCAGGGTTTATTATTGGTTGGTTTTGTAAATGTTTTTCTAATTTATCTAATTGTTTTCCTATGGTATTTAAATTAACATTCATGAAATTATTTTGTGTTATAATATTTTTTATGTTGACCTTATCATTTTCTCCTTGATTTTTTATTGGAATAGATTCTATTTGTTGATTTTGTATATTTATTTTAATTCCTTGTAAAGGAGGATGATTAGATTGGATTATCCTAGTATCAGTAATTGTTTGCCATTCTTGTGTTTTATTTCTTATTGTAACAAGATTTACACTTTTAGAAAAAGGATATTGCAATGAATTTTGAGAAGCATATATTTCAAACCAATCAAAAAATAGAATATGTATTTTATTTGTATCTACAAATTCATAAAATTTTTCTTGAATAGATTTTCTAGAATCTATAAAGTGTTGGAAAAACCATAATCTTTTTTCCAGGTTATGTTTGGCATAAAAATCATAACGCAAAATTTTTATATTTATTTGAAAGTCTTTTTCTATAACATTTAATTCATTAGTAATGTTTTCTGTGATTGCAGAGAATGTTGGATTAGTTGGTTCTTGATATGATTCTGAAGTTTGAAATTGTTCTTGAGAGCTTTCTTCTTTTATTTTCGTATAGACTGGTCTAGGAATTTCATAGGCGTAGTCTACATTTCTTAAAACTGAATTGGGTAAATCTGAGGTAGAATATCTATGTTGTGTTTTATAGGGAATGTTTATGACTGAAGGGATTTGTGATATTCTTCCTAAATCTATGATATCAGTTATAGAAGAATCATCATATCTATCAGTAATAGAAGAATCATCATTTCTATTGTTACTACCAGATTTTCTATTAAATGAGAGTTTGACTTTTCCATTTGCATATTGAGTTATTTCTTTTAATTAGGGTGTTTGTTTCTATGTGTCCTATGGGTCTTGGGTTAACAGCACTTTCTAAGATCCATTTTTCAGGTAGTGTTATATCTTTCCATTGAATTGGTTTTGGAATTACAGTATTGGATTTTCCTAAATCTGTTTGTAGTAAAAGAGTGTAACGCCCCAGATTTGACGACTGTCCTCACTGTATCAAGACGAGTCTTTCCAGCGTGCTTATGTCCTCACTCACACGCACCATGGGAAACTTTCCTGGAGGTCACCCATCCCAAAATTGCCTCAAGTCAAGCACGCTTAACTTTGAAGTTTTTATGTGATGAGCTACCAAAAAGAAGATGCACCTTCATGATATGAGTAGTACCAATCAAATCTTTTAAGCCTTCTTCAACTGTACAGTCCATTACATTGAACAGTCTCGGAATCCCTCTCATTCTTGTGTGGTCGGTTCATTCATGTTCCCTCCACCTAGAAGCCTGCCAGGAGCCGCTCATTGTCCGTGCAACTGATGGCACCGGCAATCATCCCCCGCCCTCTTCGGCCCCGGGCCTCACATGCCCACCAGCTTCCGCCACCCTGGGAAACTTCCCAGGAGGTCACCCATCCCAAAATTGTCCCAAGTCAAGCACGCTTAACTTTGGAGTTTTTATGTGATGAGCTACCGAAAAGAAGATGTACCTTAGTGATATGAGTAGTACCAATCAAATGTTTTAAGCCTCCTTCAACTGTACAGTTCATTACATTGAACAGTCTCGGAATCCCTCTCATTCCCTTGTGGGTCGGTTCATTCATGTTCCCTCCACCTAGAAGCCTGTCAGGAGCCGCTCATTGTCCGTGCAACTGATGGCACTGGCGATCAGCCCCCGCCCACTTCGGCCCCGGGCCTCACAAATGGTTTCACCTTTCTTACTATGATATTTTACTTTTGTAGCTAATGCAGAATTCATAGCCTTCTAATGAATTCTAAAAATAACAGCAACCGGTATTGATCCTTTAAGCATATTATAATTATGAGTTTTTATTTGTAGAACTAAGGATTTAAAAATGTTTTTATCGTTTAGGGATACTGAGAAGTTTGGATAACAATCAAAAGATATTGGTCCAGTACACAGATTGGATTCAACAGAACTTAATAATGAATCTTCGAAATTTTTGAATCTGGCATCTCTTAAAATAGCAAGAATGGAAGTATTCAATCCTTCTTTAGTTAAGGGTTTTATTCCTACTTGAACTAATCCTATATGAATGTATTTATAATTTTTATCCCAGTGTTTTCGTAATGAATTTTGATATAATAAATTGATTGTTACAAAAGACTTTGTAAGTAGTATATCTCTTTCTTCTGTTTTAATTGTGAAATCGGATTTAAATATTTGAAGTTTGGAGTATTTGTAAATCTGATCTTTATTTATCTTAGGAATGTCCCAATTATCAATGGATTTATCAAAATCTTCTATAATTATGTGGGGACCCAGACGCTAATTCATTTCTTAATCATCTTTAGGGAATAATTAGATCAATTAATAAACATGGTCTAATTTTTTTTTTTAAAAATACAATAGTACGCAACATAGGAAATAATTCTTATTTCATTTACAAGATCAATATCCAGATCTAAATACAAGTCCTGTACAAAAGTAAATCATAACAACTACTGTTCACTCACTACATGTCCGGCAATTAAACAGATCTACTTCTGGGTCCGAATCTCCACGCTAAACTAGTCCTCTCTCGTCCTCGTCTTGACCTTGATCCTGTCCCACCTGTTGTCATGCGCACATACAAACAAGACAACAACCGGATATCTCCGGTGAGAAATACATTCCCAGTATAAATCATGTATACATGCAATCATATAAACAGATATAAAAGCATGAAGCAGATATCCATAACATGTATCACAGTCAGAAACATGAATCGATATCAAACTGTAAATCACACTCTGAACATGTATCATAATCAGAAAACATGAATCGATATCAAATGGTAAATCACACTCTGTGACTCTGAGACTCTGACTCGACTCATTCCTAATCTAGAGATCCCTAACTGAATAAGAACGCAACAATCTCCCACCTACTCTCCCGATCGCGGTGGCGGTAAGTTCTTATTACGGACTTTGGTCCTGTATATATCAAATCTCGGCGATAGGAGTCGCTCTTCTCCTAGGCAACATCGATATGACCAAACGTCCGGTGTCTTGGCGACTCAGCCGAAGACTTGGCACATCAGCCAATGACTAGGCACATCAGCCCAAGGACTAGGCACATAAGCCCATAACTCTACACATCACATATGCTTAACTATAAATCAATACAATAAGCATAACAATCTCAAACATTGCAACATATCGAGGCAATGACAACTCAGTATGTGATTTTGGGAAACTCAAGTTGAATCAAACTCGAGTTGTGCAATCCCGAATCAACATTAATTTATACATTTCTCTTCTCGGTCTGACGAAGTCGAAGTCTTGAATTCAACTCTGTCCATATTCAATCTGGTAAAGACAATATCGAATATACTGTGTCAATGTTCAACTCAATTCAAGACCTATTCTGATCAATACTCAAATCTAGACATAATCTGATCAATATCAGTTATACAACGATACAATCTCAATCAATAACGAATCTGATTAATATCAATCTACTGATATTTCGACGGCATAACAATACAATCTCCATAACCCCGTCAATCTCAACATTACAGATATAATAACATGGCTCATAATCAATATCAGTACAACCCATAATCTCAACAATACAAGATCATAATCTCAAATCTGTACAATCTCAATCATATCAGTTCTGAAAATCATAACAATTTCATACGGCATCTGTTCTTCGATCCGGTTTCGATTATATAATGTCTGATATCGCAAGAATAACATATATGAATCATATCCGATTCTGGCAGTATCATAATTTCAAATGATAACAAAACGTAACAAAACTTACGTCCAGTTGAAGCTCTCGTCAATAGAAACACGGTACTGAAGTCGGATTGAAAATCTAACGTACGGATCGAAATATAAAGGCGTAAGGATTTTTCACAATTCTCTGAAGCCTTCTTCCAGAAATTCTCTCGTTTTTCTTTCTGAATCGATGAAGGGAATACAATTTGTATAAATATATATATATATATATATATATATATATATATATATATATATCTTGCATGCAAGGGGCAAGTGGCTAACACCTTGAAGCAACACGTCTCGCGCATATGCGCGACCTCAACCGGCGCATATGCGCGAGACCTACTGGTCTCGGCGATAAGCTTATCGGCAGCTCGCGCATATGCGCGCACCATTTCCGTGCATATGCGCGAGGTTCTCTGGACATGGCATTTAGCTTCTGCACAGCCCGCGCATATGCGCGAGGTACTTCTGCCACTGTCGCGCATATGTGCGAGGTGGTCTATCCTCGCACATATTTCATGTTTTCTTCCGTCTTTCCAGTCTGATCCTTTCTGTCTATAATCACATCAATTTATCCACAAATCATTTCAGATTATGATAATCAAATTCTCGGGTCTTACAAATTATTTCTTCGGTGTTAATTATTTTATTATTATCATAAGAAGATGTAGCTGCAGAGTTTACAGAGATAGATCTAGAGAAAATTGAATCCATAATCAAAAATTTTATTCTTGAAATTTATTTTCTTTCTACAATCCTAAGCAATTCTTAGGGGTTATATACGGCCTTGAAGGACTTACTACCCAGACTTTCTTAGGCAAAAACACTCAAGAGAACCTAAATTTCTAGACTTAAAAATTTTTTACTTACAGATTTAATTTCTATAGACACATACTTCCTGGCTCTTATTTAATTACCACCCAGACTTATTGGAATAGCTTCTATTCTTTGACTTTGTATATTTATTTTAATCCCTTGAAAAGGAGGATGATTAGATTAGATTATCCTAGTATCAGTAATTGTTTGCCATTCTTGTGTTTTATTTCTTATTGTAACAGGATTTACACATTTAGAAAAGGGATATTCCAATGAATTTTGAGAAACATATATTTCAAACCAATTAAAAGAAATAACTCATTATGCAAATGGAAAAGTCAAACTCTCATTTAATAGAAAATCTGGTAGTAACAATAGAAATGATGATTCTTCTATTACTGATAGATATGATGATTCTTCTATTACTGATACCTTAGATTTAGGAAGAATATCACAAATCCCTTCAGTCATAAACATTCCCTATAAAACACAACATAGATATTCTACCTCAGATTTACCCAATTCAGTTTTAAGAAATGTAGACTACGCCTCTGAAATTCATAGACCAGTCTATACGAAAATAAAAGAAAAAAGCTCTCAAAAACAATGTCATACTTCAGAATCATATCAAGAACCAACTAATCCAACATTCTCTGCAATCATAGAAAACATTACTAATGAATTAAATGTTATAGAAAAAGACTTTCAAATAAATAAAAAAATTTGCGTTATGATTTTTATGCCAAACATAACCTGGAAAAAAGATTATGGTTTTTCCAACACTTTATAGTTTCTAGAAAATCTATTCAATAAAAATTCTATGAATTTGTAGATACAAATAAAATACACATTCTATTTTTTGATTGGTTTGAAATATATGCTTCTCAAAATTCATTGGAATATCCCTTTTCTAAAAGTGTAAATCTGTTACAATAAGAAATAAAACACAAGAATGGCAAACAATTACTGATACTAGGATAATCAAATCTAATCATCCTCCTTTACAAGGAATTAAAATAAATATACAAATCAACAAATAGAAGCTATTCCAATAAAAAATCCAGGAGAAAATAATAAGGTCAACATAAAAAATATTATAACACAAAATAATTTCACGAATGTTAATTTAAATACCATAGGAAAAACAATTAGATAAATTAGAAAAACATTTACAAAAACAACCAATAATAAACCCTGAAAACATTGATACTAAACTTAAAAATCCTGTTTTTAAGCCTTACCAAATATCTAAACCTAGTGTAAAAAATATGCAAGATAATAAGTATGAATTTATAAAAAAAACATTCAAGATCAATTAATTAGAAAAATGGCAACAACTAGTAGCTCTAATGAAACAATGAATCAGACTGCTCTGGATACACCTTCATCCATCCCTATAATAAATACTTTAAGTCAAGATTCTGATATTAGTGAAACCATAGAACAATTCAAAAATTCTACAAATATCAATAAAATAAGTTGGGACCAATCCCTACAAATTATCCTTGCTCCTGATTTAGGTGTAGTAAAACCTTTGACCCAACCAAGTTTTAAGGCATCTTTAGTCTACAATTGGAATATAGACAAATGACAGAATATAACATCCTGAATTTATTACAACAAATGACTATGTGGCTGCAAATGCCTATAAAACCCAAATTGGGACTCATGATAAAACTATTGCTGAACTCCTCATAGCAGGATTCTCAGATCAAATAAAAGGTTGGTGGGATTATTATCTCACAAATCAACAACAAGAAAATATTTTAAACTCTATAAAAACAGATGAAGAAGGAATACCAATTCTAGATGAAAATGGTAATCCACAACAAGATGCGGTAGCAACCTTAATATTAACAATTTCCATACATTTTATTGGAGATCCTTCACATCTAAAAGATAAAAATGCAGAACTCCTATCAAATCTAAAATGTAAAAAATTAAGTAATTTTCAATGGTATAAAAATACTTTTTTAACTAGAATAATGCTTAGAGAGGATTCTAATCAACCTTTTTGGAAAGAAAAATTCCTTGCAGGATTACCAACTCTTCTAGGAGATAAGGTAAGAAATAAAATTAGAGAAAAAAGTGGTAAACAAATTATAGGGATTTTCTCTGCTAAACATCGACTGGCAATGGAAGCTATTTTGAATGATCCATCTATATCAATTCCAGCCACCGAAAAACTGGAAGCCTTGGAGGCTGTAGAACCACAATGAATTGCAGCGCCTAAACCATCTACTGCTGCTGAAGGAACCTCTTCTGATCAGCCCGTTGCAATTTCTACTGCTCCTACAGAACTTGTCCCTTCTACTACACTGATTGTCCATCCTGAAGACTCCCCGACTCATATTGATCAAGTTGCTCATCTTGCTGAAATCAAGCAACATTTTCTGGCCAAAAGCCCCGCCCCAGAAGAAGAGCAATTCAATCTTGAGATTGAGATCGAAACACTGAGGCGATCTATTGATAGAATTTCCGAAATCTTCAAGCAGTTATCTTTTGATCGTGCTGGTGAGGTCAGTTCCGCCGACTTTTTCCGCAAACGCGTAATGGATTATGTCCTTAAAACGGCAGAATCATTGTCAAAGCTTGAAGTTGAATCTGATCTCTTCCGAAAAATGTCTTGACAAGTCATACTAATCTCGTGCTCGATCAAACTGATGTTCTTCGTACTATCTATGCTCATGAATCGTCTCTTCAATCCATCTCAACTCAAATTGCGGCTACTGACTCCAAGATCGAAACTATCAACGACAAGATTGAGTCCTAATCTCAATCAATTCAAGCTCTAAATGAACAAGTTTCGAATCATACGCAACTTCTGGAGATACTGCATACTGGCCTTATTACTCTTACTGGACGAGTGGATTTCTTACTTACTCGAGTTCAGGGGTTTGATGCCAAAAAGGGAGAAACAGAAGGCAGACCAGAAGCAGAAGGAAGAAAGACAGAAGGAGGACATAACAGCAGAATATTCTTTTAGAAACCAAGATCCTCAGGATGAGGATACCTTGTTCCGAGACATTGGAATAGATGATTAAAACTCCTTAACACTTTTTGAACTCTGATTTACTTATCAATTGCTTTTATAGGCTATCTGCTTTTATATTCATCTTTACTAATTTCTAGGTTTTGGCATCACCGCAAAGGAGAAAATTGATAGACTTAATTTAATTGTGGTGATGATAGTCAAAACAAGTAGATCGCGTGAATAAAAAACCTGAAGATGGTTTAAAGCAGTACTTAGTATAAAACCAGTAGTTCCCCTATCGCTTTTACAAAAGCAGTACTCTTTGAGTACTTATCCCCTTAGAGAAACAGAAGCAGAACTTGACTTTTACTGAATCATAACCAATCGATCTTATACTAAATGTTACCGTTACTCTACCAAGTACGAGTATTAATTGCTTCATTAAATGCTGAACAAAGTCATTTAATATGCCTTACCTATTTTGGTATGAAACAAGACTGATTGTTTTGAAGCCTTTTTGCAGGAACTCTTTTAGGCAATAAATCTGATTTTATCAGAAGTCAAAGAAGTCGTTTTTATTTATAGACGTTGAATTCAAGACTCTATAAATACACAAGATCAACGACATTTACAAGTTACCAAAAACTACGAGCTTATTCTCTAACATACGAACGTTGATTTGAGTACTCAGATTTTCTTATCATCTTTAAAGCTCAACATACAGAAAAGCAGCACACGCTTCACTTGAGTTATTTGATCTTTTGAGATCATATTGTGCTGACTGTTTCCTACTCTCTCTACAATCATTATCGAGTTATTATATCTTTGAGAAGAGTTTGTAATCTGGAAAATGGTCTTTTCCAGAACCTTGTTGTAGTACCCGAAAAACCGATATGCGTAAATATGTGCATAATATCTATTATTTAATTTTAAATGATTATTATTTTAGGAATTTGTTGATTTCATTGCATTTAAATCATTTACGTTATTTTTATAAGGATTTTAAATCGCGTATTTCAAATTTTAACTTTTTAGATATATACGCGAGACCGGACCGGAGATAGGAAATCGGAGATGAATTTTATGATCCAAAAATATTCCTAAATTTATTCCGAGCTAAGAAATAATTTATTTTAATGAAATCAAGTAGATTTAAGTCTAATTTAATTAATTAATCACCAATTTAATTGTAGGCTTCTTAATTCATCAAGATTATGCTTAATTAACCTTTTAATCAAGCTTATCTAACATAGGATTCTACTTAGCAAAACTTAAACAAATCCTACACCAATTTGGGAATACAAGTCTCGGTCCTCTCCACTCCACACAATCCCCAACTTGACACCATTTAACTCCCCCAACAACAAAACAAAGACCACCCATTCATCATGCATGTTTCCCCCCAACTTGACATCATTTACTCCTCCATGCATCACCTTATTTGACCACAAGCATTCACCACCTTCTTCACTCCACCTAGCACGAAAATTCAGAAGAAAACTCATCCAATAATCATGAGCCATCAAGAGAGAAAAGAGAGAAAACAAGCAAGAAAATAGAATTCTGTCTCCGCCGCGCCGCGTTCGTCGTAATCGATTTGTTTTCGTTTCAAACAAATCCAAGGCATGTCTATATTATTTCTTTGCTCTTAAATCAAGTTATATATCTATTTTTAAACCATTACATGTGCTTGATCTATGATAAAACATAAATCATGTCAAGAACTTTCGAAAAACATTGTACAGAATTTTCGGCTCTTCCCACATGCACTTCACGTTCTTTGTTGTTTTTGTGGTTACAGGGTCGGCTCGACTTCCAGGGACTCAAGGCTGATTTTAGACATGATATAGGGTGTGTTAGGAAGGGAGTTGTTCATTGGTTTCATCCCTTTCCCCCCTTGCATCACGTTTTGGACAGAAACTCCCCAGCATGTCATTTTGTGTCTCGATTTGCATGTTTATTGTCTAAGGTGAAGATTCTGATCTTGGCTGCCCTAGAGGCTGTAGCCATGGTTAGAACCTTTCCTTGAAATGTCTAGGATGTGACCAAGATGCCCTTTAATGGCTTGGTTCATGGTCCCATCGGTTTTCAAAATAAACAAGAACAGCCCCCTTCGGTTTTAAAATTCTGGTTTTTTGTTGATTGTGTTGAGTTTCGGTTTTTAGGTGTCAAGTGGGTTGTGGTTGGATTCTAGCCCTTAACCATGACTCTTACAACACCTTAGCATGTCTAGCATGGACCATGGTTAACCTCATAGCCATTGGATCCTTCATTTGACAGCAAAACAAGCAACGCCCCCACGCGTGCAATGTGTGTGTTCCCGGGTGAAGCTTGTATTGTCGTAGGTGTTGGTAGGAATTGTGTTTGGCTTAGGGCCCTTATCCATGGTTCAAACCATACCTTAGGATGTTGGTAAGAGGCTCTGGTTGGTGATTCAAGCCCCAATGGCCATTAGCCTTGAAAACGACGCAAGGAAGCGCAACAGCTGCTGCTGTAATTTTCTGGACAGCAACTTTGCCTTCGGTTCAGAGGTGTGTTTCCAGTTCTTGGTTGGCTTTTAGCCTATGAACTTGGACTGGACAGTGCCTTATTCAGTTAGGAAGGTCATGTTTATGGCGGTTCGTGATTTGGTCAAGTTTAGAGGTCGTACGAGAATTTACGGTGCAATATGCCAAAGTGACTCTCGAAATAGCGTTTCATGATTTTGGCCTCCATGCACAATTTTCGTGTATTACAGCCCTTGGTAATTATTTTCCAGTATTTTAGGTGTATTTTAATCATGACTAAATGATGATTTGATGTTGGTTCGAGTTGGTACAGAGTAATGGTTAAATATTAAGTTTGTTGGGCGTAATAGTCTCGTTTTTAGTTCGATTTTGAAGCGTTGGTCAAGATAAGTTATTTGCATGGTCAAGTAAAGTTATGTGCATGTTTTTCATGTTAGAATTAGGTTGCAGCGAGCCTGGGAACGATCCAACCCAAATTTGTAAAATAACTCAGGAATTTAATTATATTACGTGCATAAAAATATAAAATGTTCATTTTTGAGATATATGCGATATTGCTTGTGGCCACCTCACGTTCATGGGATTGCAGCTTATCATAGGATTATTACTTCATCCGGTGGCTACTGACCGGTTCATGTTCATGTATGGGTACGGATATCCAGTCCAAGGGCTGTGATGATCTCTACCGCCTAGTATACTATGGTTTAGTCTGATTAGACGATTCATTTCACGTTATGGGCCACCTGGGTAGAACATATTCTCAACATAAAATTATTATATGCTATTTCATGACACGGCTCTATCGAGCAAGCATTTCACTTACGATTTTCAGTTCAGTTATGCACATATTTATAATTACTCATGACAAGATATTTTCACGTTATGCTTTATGACATGATATTTTTATCCGGCATGAAACTTTATGATATATTTTACTCGTTATTCACGATATATGTATGCTGAGTCTTTAGACTCACTAGACTTGATTGTTGTAGGTGCTGATGAGGTCGGGACCGAGGGCGGGGACTAGTGAGCCATCTTGGGTCGGCAGTAGTAGGAACCCGAGGACCTCATTTATCAGTTTATTTATTATTTTATGCAAACTCATTTTATCGCGATGAATTATTTTAAGTTGTTGCTTTGAAACAAATATTTACTTCCCCTGCTATCTCGATATTTAAAGTTTTTATTCCGCTGCTACTTTAAACATTGAATCTTTTATCAGTATATTTTATGAACGAGGTATTTTATTTATTTAAAGAGAAAATTTTAAATTATTCCGCAAATTTTCAAATACGAAACACGGGCCACTACACTTGTTGTATCGGTTTTGTTGTGTTGAGAAACTAAGAGTTTAAGTAGGCAAATGATAAGTCCTATTGAAGTGGGTGTGTACAAGTGTTGTACTGTAAAAACAAAAGTCTTTTAGTGATACCTTCTGGAAACAGAAGAAGGGGAGACGTAGAAGATTTCATCTTCGAACTTCCATAAACAACCATTATCTACTGCTTACTGTTTTATCATGATACACTCTTAAACCATCAGATCGTTTCCGCACTATATTGTGGTCTACTGGTTATACACTTGAACAAGATTTGCTATAATCTCTAACAGAATTCTAGCACCCCTTTGCAAAATCGACCGTCAAAGGAATAAATTTTATTCATCCCCCCCTCTAAACTCCATATCGATCCCCAACATAAATTTTTCTAAGAAAATACTGTTGATTCATGGGTACTAGTTGAGTTAATGTTGGGAATTTCACCTAAGGAATAATGATTCGAGGATTTGTAACGACTTTGGGAGTATAAAAATGTATAAATTGTGATTTTAAATTTTGATGAAACGTAAGATTGGTTATGAGAATTTATTTTTGGGTAAATAAGTTTAAAATTATCGAAATTTATGTTATGGAAAACCTATAAAGGGAATTAAGAATGCAAAAAACATATGAATTAATCATTGGATTTTCGAAATTAAGGATCAATTGGATAATTTTTGAGGAAATTAAGAATTAATTCTGCAATTGTTAAGGAATTTGGGGACTAGTTTAGCAATAAGTGAGAATTGAATAGTTTAATTGATAAGAATTTTTAATGATTTAGGCTTTTAAGAATATTTGGAACTTTGAGATATCTTGGTTATAATGTTTGTTATAAGGAATGTTAATCAAGGGTTTTTAAGAATGAATCGATATTATGCTTGAAAATCTAGGCGTTAGCGGATGCGTTTGAGATTTTAACGTTGAAATATGATAAGTTGATGAATATTTTGGGTATAAAATAAGAAAAATAATATATGATTAGTATGATTATCACAATCTTTTAATATTGGGAATTGTAAGAAAAGTTGAAATTCGAGGTTATAATAGTAATGGCACTAAGTCATTATGGGTCTTTTAAGCTGCAATTCGCAAATAAGGATTTAGAAGGAAAATTTAATTGGGATCAAGGAGACGCAAGGACATTCTAGAGCTTAAATTTCATCAGAATAGCGCAGCGGAAGCGTGGATTTTGGGATACTTGAACTAAGTCTAAACTTTTAATTATAGAGTATAAGCGAATTTCGAGGACGGAATTCAATTTAAGGGGGGAAGATTGTAACGCCCCGAAAATTCGAAGTTCCACGCGAACCACATGCATACGAGTTATTAAATTCCTTGTGTATTTCAATTATTTGTTTTAATTACATTAATTAATTATGATGTGCATATTTAAATGTTTAAAATATATTTTTCTACATGGTTGCATTAAATAATTGTTTTTAATTATTTAAAATATGGTTGGTGCTTTATCATATTTTTCCAAATAAGGGATTTTGAGGTGATTTTATACGACGGGACGTAAATTTTATCAGTGTTGATTTTTCAACAAAAATACAAACGTTTTGGCAACCCGGCTAATAAATTTACCAATTTTTCTAAACAAAATTATTTTTAATATATTAATTAAGCACTAATGAGCCTAATTTACATACTGAAGGGGCCTAAGCCTTGTTAGTAGTTTATTTAATATTTAAAGCTAAAAACCCCCACCCCAAACCCTCACTTCTACACGCCACTTTCAGATTTTTTCACACACCAATTCTCCTCAATATACACGACACACACATACAATATTTTGAAGTGAAAATTCGAGAATTTCAAAGGAAATTTAGCTTAGGGTTTTTGTCGTCGTTCTTCGCAATCGTCAACAAGAATTCGTGCGCTAAATACGCAAAGGCACACCATATTCTTTCCTTCAAACATCTATCACACCATAGTATTTTATTTAATTGAGTTTTTGCATGAAAAACAAGTGAATCATGAAACAATTTCGTTTTTGTGTCATATGTAAATTTTAAAGCTTGTATTTTCATCCAAAAATCATGAAATACATGTACCTAAGGGGCTGCCATGATTAGGAAGTAATATGGGTTGGTTTTACACAAGTTTAAGGGTCTAGAAACATGTCAAAATTAAAGTCAATAACCAGCTGGAACAACCGAAGGGGACAAGAGATATGTCGTGGATCATGTATGTTTGTTCTAGATTCAAAGAACTCGATCACTATGCATGGGGTCACGGGGCTGGCCAGGGCTGGTTGAGGGCTTGTCCAAGGTCAGATTAGAAGGCTACGTAGGGTCCTAGGGCGGCTAGGGTTCGAGCTTGGGGCTGGGGAAGAGTCCACATGAAGAGGGACTCTCCCCAATGCTCGTGTGTGTGCAGCAGCGGCTAGGGGGCACGATGCTGAGGCTTTGGTGAGCTAGGTAGGTCCATCAGGGTCCTAGAGTGTTGGGCAAGGTCTGGGCTAGGGGCTAGTGCGGCTGGGTCACTGTGGCTCGAGCCAAAAAGGGGAGACCGTGAGGAGAAGCAAGTCGCGCAGCTTGTGTCTTTCGAGTATAGGTGCTTCGTGCTTTGGGTTCCAGGGTAAGGGCTGGTCTGGGTAGGGTCTGGACGTGGTCCATGGATGGTGAGGGTCGTGTGGGCTTGGTGGTGGCTTGGCTGGAAGAGTCCAAGTGGGCTGGGAGTCTAGGGGCATGAATATCGAGCCATGTGCAGGTGTGTTCTTCTGTCCAGGTCCATTTGAGTGAGCCAGGGCTAGGTTCAGGGTCTTGGGCTTGGTCAGAAGGGTTCCTATATGGTTTGGCTCGGGTTTGGCTCAAGGTGGCTCGCGTGTGGCTCGAGAATTTTGGGAGATGGCTCGGTGTGTTCGTCTAGGTGTCAAAAACAAAAATTAAAAGACTAATATTGGAACCATGGGTCCACGGGTGTGGCTCATGATTTGGAAGGATAGAATAAATAATAAAAATATTATGTTTAAAATTTAGGATCAGAATATTGAGATTTGGATTTATCCGAGACTTTATCGTCGCACGAAATCTTAATTAAAGAATTAATTGAAAACCCTAAATTTAATCTTAATAAAATTATGAAAAATTATATTTAAGCTCAAATAATTATTAAAAGTCCAATTTTGTAATTTGGAAATTTTATATTAAGGTTTATTTTAATTCGAGATTAAAACGCATTAATACGTTATATTTAAAGATTAATTTAAAAGTTCTCGATTTATGATAAATAAAAATATGAGAAAATTCGTGTAAATTTAAATAATTATTTGAGACATGTTAGAGTCATTGAAATTAATAAAAATTCAAAAATGTGAAATTTTACGTCTAAGGGTAAAATGTTAATTTTACACCCGAAAATTTGCAAACGTTATGGCAGTATCATGAATGCTGTTTAATATGCTAATATGATTATTTTAATTGTTTAATGATTTTTATATGTTAAATGTCTGTTTTAAATGTTTAAGGATTTGTATAAGTCAAAATATTATTTTAAATGTGATTTAAATGTTAAAATATTGATTTTAAATTTTTATGGGTTTATGATTTTATATGATATGATTTATTATATTTATGAAATTTATGATGAAAAGATATGTTGCATGCTTATTTTTAAAAGAAAATTATATTAAATGCATGATTTTATAAAGTGATGAAAATGTGAAACATTGGAGGAGGTGAAGTAATTGTGACTAATGATGATATGAGGATATGAATGGGGATGTCGTGAGGAAAAAGGCTCCAGAGGGGGACCATTTACGGGAGAAGGCCTTAGAGGGAGCCCATTCATGGGAGAAGGCCCTAGAGGGAGCCCGTTTATTAGAGAAGTCTCCAGAGGGAGCCTGACGATCGTATTTCCATTCGATGAGGATAGACCAAGGCTCAGTTGATGGGTGATAGGGTCGCTGATGTCCCCGCCGTCCAGTAATGTGGTTACATGTAGATGGATCCATCGACTTTATGAGGATGAGGAAAATCACAATTAACGATCTAAATTCAATAAAAAAAAATGTATATGCTCATGATATAAGGATATATGATATTAAAGGATAAAAAGGAAAAGGTTGAGGTTAAGTTATGCATGTTCATATGGATATGTTTATGAAGATATGAAAATATTTACGAAAATGTTTATGAAAATGTTTATGTTTAAAGTTGATGCATCATTATGAAAATGTTTATGTTTAAAGTTTATGCATCATGAAAATGTTTACGAAAATGTGCATTTTTAAAGTTTATGCATCTTCATGAAAAAGTTATTTTAAATACAAATATTTTTCACTGTTGCATGTGATCTGTATACGTATTACTTGTTATCAAGATTATGTGGTGTTGAGTCTTTAGACTCACTAGGTGTGATTGATGTAGGCGATAATGATTATGAATATGATAATGGAGGTCTTGATGGTTGACTTTGCTGGACTGAAGGTGCACATAACTCGAGGACCGACGCTAGTTTTCCGCACTAGTTATGATTTATGATTTTAAGTTATGTTAAAGATATTTTTACGACTTTTTATTTATGTCTATGAGTGGTTTTTGAGAGGTTATATTTTGAGCTATACTTTTCAAATAATATTTTTAGGTTTGGTAAGATGTTGGATGGTTTTATCTTTAAACTATTTTCCTTTGAATTTCAATTGTTAGTTGGTTGTTTTATTTTTAAAATGATGTCAAGGTATTTTAAAGTATATATATGTATATTGTGAATTATGGCGATTAAAGAGAAGAAAAAAAAATTTCTAGAAAGTTTTAAGAAAACGAGTAGCAGATGTTTCAAAAAGAGACTCAAAATCAATGCAGCATTCAAAGCATTCAAGGCGACCAGTTGTTACGCTGCCAATAGGAAGTGTTTAAGGGGCGGGAAAGGACTCGTTAGGTGTCAATATGTGTGCTGGAAACGAGCTTGGCAAGGAAGGCAACAAACCTAGGGTTTTCTAGGGTATCTCTTGGGGGAAGGCTATGTCTTGGAGAAGCAGTGCGCCAGGGATCGGTCAGGGCTTGGTCATGGGCCTATGCTTGAGGTGACTCGACGCTAGGAAGAGTCATAGCATGGCTGGACTCGGCGGCTGCAGCGAACGGGGAGTTCACCCACACAAGTACTCTCATCTGTGCATGCGTCGGCTAGATTTTTCGAGGGGGTGCACGCCTCGGTTAGTGATGGTCTAGGCTGGTCCAGTAGGGTCTAGGGAAGATGGCCTGGGGACAGGGTTCGGGCTGGTACGGCATGGTCCATGGTGTCTCGGTAAAGACGGTCGCGGCTAGGAGTTCATGCGCAAGGGTGGTTAACGTGGGCTGGGGCTGGTGCACTGGTCTAGGAGGGTCAGGGTCAGGGCTGTTTAAGGGTGGCTCGTGGTTTGGGTGAGGACGAGGGTTCCTAGGGACATTAAGGCTCGAACATGGCTTGGTGAAGGTAAGGGCTCGAACCATGGTCCTCGAGGGTCGATTCATAATTCAGGAAGGTAGTTTAGGTATGAAAAGTCTATGCTTAAAGTTTGGGAAGTAAATTTCAAGTTTCGAATTAATTCAGGATTAAAACGCTTCACGATTTACTAATTAAGGAATTAAATCAGAAAACATGAGTTTACGTTACATAAAAATTTAGAAGTTAAATGTAAGCTTAAATAATTATTTGTGGTAGTTTCGAGTTAATAAAAGTGAGAAAAATTCAAAATCGATGATTTTTGAGTCCTTGGGAAAAACGATCAATTTAAACCTGGGTAATACAAAAAGGTTTGGCAATGACCCGAAGAATCATAACGCATGCTAAATGATATTTTAAAACGTATGGGATTTTATGATTTATGATAAAATTGTGCAATTTTTACTGTTAAAATGCTATTTTACGAATTTGGAAAGGACATGATATTTTATGATTAAAAAGAAAAGAAAAATATTTTGAAGGATGTTAATTTATTGTGACAAAAAAGGATATGATATACGACTATTGGGAATACCGTGAGGGAGAAGGCCCCAAAGGGAGCCCGTTTATGGGAGAATGCCCTAAAAGGAGCCCAACGATCGTATTTTCATTTACGTCAGTGCCTAGTGCTCGTCCCCATGCGCAATGGTGACTAAGACTGATCAGTCGACCACATGATACAGCTAGTCTATTTCAAGTATCAAACTTCTCCAAAACGATAAATGATGGAAAGCTTTATGATTTGATGATTTATTATGCTTACAAATTTATGCTAGCTTATTTTGAATAAAAGTATGATTTTTAATGCATGTACTTGTATATGTATTATTTTTTACTCATGTTTTGAATGTGTTGAGTCATTAGACTCACTAAGTTTGAATGTTGCAGGTGATGATGAGATTGAGTGATGCGCTGATACTTAAGTGGATCGACCCAGCAGTACACTCCTAAAGAGCATTATTTTCCGCATTAGCTTGATAGCCAAAGTTTTAAAGATTTTTTTAATGATTTAATTAGATACTTTTATGCTTTATTTTGATGTAAGTGTTGATCATGTTAATGGTTGACGTATGAGTTTTGTAAATTGACGACTTAGGGATTTTACAAACTTTAAATTTTTAGATATTAAATTATTTTTGGATGTTGGAATGTTAAGTAATTTTAAATATGAATTTCAAATTTTATGTTAAAAAAAATTTGTAGGATTTTAAGGTTTAAAAGTAGTGGACGTTTCACTTTTCCTAGGCCATTACTAGGCTACAAATTTTGTACCACAACAATCCTTTACTAGTTTAGTCTACAACAACAAAAGAGTTTTGTCATTTCAACAATCGAGCAAAGAGATAAGCTTTCCCACGATCGCTGCAAGTTGTCTGAAAACTAAATTTTGAATTTATATGTTAAAAAAATATGAAATTTCGAATTTTAAAGATAAAATCAGTTTCAAATGCTCTTTCGAGAACAATCGACTCTGATTCCAATGATAGGACCGGTGGGAGTATATTCGTTGAGCTACATAGCTCGGTTCTTGAAATATTGAATATCGACGAATTAAATCGAGTTCGGTTTGCAAACCAAGTAGAAGACACACGAAATAATCATGTAGGAACCGAATAAACATTTTGAAAAAAAAAATTAAAAGATATACATGTTGAATGTGTAAAACCTTTTTTGGTTGAAGCATTTTATCTAACACTTGATATGCAATATTTTGGTATTTGAAGAACACATAAAATGATTCATTGATACATCTTTAAAATATTAGAAGTTATTAATAAATACAATAAATAAATAGACACGAATTTGCTTATGGGTGTTCAGAGATTAACAACATCTATCATATGGAAAGATCCACTAGAATATTTTGATTTATACATCACCTTGTACAAATTCATTTCAACTTAGGACTTATCTCTTGTCTAATTGAAACTCCTAGTACACTTTCAATTGTAGGCCACAACGTCACAATCTGCATAATGTTTAATGTTTTTTATGCCAATACTACAAACACGATATTTAATGTCTTTGTGTGGAGACTCACTCAAGTAAACTTTGAAGCTCAACTTTCATGTATATGTGTGAGTGATTATGTGTGGGATTTAATTCTTTACAGTGTACTTATCTCCCAAATGTATCCTCACACATTTGGTTTGCTCTCATTTTAGCTCATTTCTTCATGTAAGCTGAACATGATTTGAATCCCATTCCAAAGCTTGTATTTGATCTTCAAGATATTGTATTTATAGGCTCTAAAAATGGTATACATGTTAGACACAAGAATATCACTGTTTGGAAATGTTGTGTACGAATTCTGAAATTGTAACCGTCAAATTTGCCTTGCTGTCCACTTTTCCAAAGCCTAACTAATTTTAAGGTCTGCTGTCAGTTGGGCTCGTCAGTTAGATTGAACCAAACTGATGAGGTCTATTGAAATTAGCCTTGCGCAGAACTCGTATTTTCATGGTCATTTATCAGTATCATACACTCTGATTCAGACATTGACTTGTGAATATGATTTCTAGATCATTGTCTTAGTTTTGTAATGCATACTGAATCGTTTGATTTGGATAATCGAACCGATCAGACTGATAGAAACAACTAGTCATAGTGATCATTGCTGATCAGCCAAATTGATGAGCCTATTGCCATCATTTTTCCTAGATAACATCCGATTTTGCCTAATTTACGTGAAATACAACTTGTGACAATTGAGTTTTCTGTTCAGTCGTAATGGCGGATGGTCATTCGGATCACCGAACTATGATATATCATCAAAACATTGAAGTTTACTAGATTTTCAGTTTGACTAAATTCGAGTTACAGGTTCCATCTTGAGTTCGCAACTTCATATTTGAGAAATTATGTTAGAAACATAATAAAAAATTTTATTATCATAAAAATAAATATTGTTAGAGTTTCTAAACTCAATACCCTCCTTTATGCATAAGTTTACTTCTACAGAAATTCACGACATTCTTAAATCGTAATCCAAATTATCAACTAAAATTCTCATGTATAATTCGGCAAAAAGTTTGATTGCGTATTTCCTCTAATATAATTTTTTTATATATTTTGTTTAAAAGAAATTTAAATAAGAACCAATTATATATTATTAAAAATTAATAAATTTATGCGTGCTTAATTTTTATTTTAATTCTTTTTTCAAAATCCAAACACAACCTAAAATTACATGTTATCTTGTATCTTCTAGCACTAATTAACTTGTGAGATCGGTCATAGGCTGATGAAAGATGAATAATAAATTGAAGGATATGAATAATACGTATTTTTTAATTTAAATAATGATAAATTTGAGTCAAACACGTGATGATAAAAAAATTGAATCTCATCATTCAAACCCAAACGGTAGCTAAAATTTCATTCCTTCTATTTCAGTTGCATATAATTGTAGTCGGTTGGTGTTGATTCTTCACAAAATTAAAATTAATAATAAATAAAATTTATATACATGGGTAAAGGCAAAAACTTGTGTGAAACGATCTCACGGGTCGTATTTTGTGAAAAATATATTTTATTTGGGTCATCCATGAAAAATATTACTTTATGCTAAGAGCATTACTTTTTATTATGAATATCGATAAGGTTGACATGTCTCACAGATAAAGACTCGTGAGTAGGGATGTAAACGAACCAAACCGTTTGTGAGCTATTCGAAGCTCGATTCGATAAAAGCTCGTTTGAGCTCGTTTAATGAGGCTCGTTAAGATAAACAAACCAAACTCAAGCTTTACAGTATTCGGCTCGTTAGCTCGTGAACATGTTCGTTGGTAAGTTCATTAATAAACTTTTAGATTAAAAAATAATAGTTTTGATATTTGATTTATTAATTTTGCATATTATTTATGAAATATATAGAAAAATCTATTAAATTTATTTATTATAATAAATTTACAAATTTTAATAAGAATAATATATTTTTCTTTAAATATATAATTTACTTTTTAATTAATTAATGAAAATTTAAATGTATTATTTATATTTATTAAGCTTGTTAAGGCTCGATAAAGGCTTGAATAAGCTCGTGAGCCATGCATATATTCGTTAAATAAAGCTTCAGCTGGGCTCGATTATAAACGAACCAAGCTCAAACATTCAAGAGTTCGGCTCGGCTCACATCGATTACATCCTTACTCGTGAGATCGTCTCACAAGAGACCTACTCAATGATAAATTTAATTGAACTGATGTAATGAAAAAAATTCCAAAAAATTAAATAATGTACTGATTAATTTGGTCAGCCGTAACCAACTTGAATAAAAGTTTAAAATGATTTTAAATATATTCGACCTAAAATACTAGTTAAACTTTGTTAAACTAGTTGATATATATTTTTAGAAATATTAATACGTTACATTCGGGTGTATTTGAAAAATCAATCACAATTACTATTGAAATTTCTTAATTTTACATGAAACGAATCTTAAATTATTTAATTTTGTTCACAAAACAAATGAAAAAATTTAAAAACGATGAAGTTTAAAATCCACCAAACCAATCTCAACCTTATTAAAGTAATCAATTTCCAAAGTTTCCCTAGTTCTACTAGTCTTTCACCTCGTTCCCAGAAATGAATATACTTCAGTTGCTCGTTTCATTCAAGACAAATGAACACAATTTGGCTACCGGCTATTTCATAAATTTGTATGAATATATATATATATATATATATGTAAAACCTTTTGTGAGGGATTTAT
This sequence comes from Primulina tabacum, assembly GCF_025594145.1. Taxonomy (NCBI): domain Eukaryota; kingdom Viridiplantae; phylum Streptophyta; class Magnoliopsida; order Lamiales; family Gesneriaceae; genus Primulina; species Primulina tabacum. The sequence goes on along the minus strand of NC_134550.1, from coordinate 42,301,822 downwards.
TTTAGAATTTTCTTAAACTTTTGTGAGGTTTTATCATACAAATAAATATATATATATATAAACATTTGGTTTTCTAACTAGTTGAATTTGCATCGGTGCATAAATTGGTTTTTTTCCCCTCAGCTCATACTCTAATTCGGTTTTCGCTGTAGTAACACAACACCGAAAATAACAGTACATCCAATATAATATCAAAAATATCTTGCACAAACTCAGCAAAAAGCGAAATTAATTGTGAAAAAAAAATATATTAATTAACATTGATACCCTTTGATCACCGGTCGGTATTAAATGATTTTTACCCCTAAGAAGAAAGTACACTTTATTTCTTAACCAACCACAATAATTTTTCCGCAACACACTATTCTTGAATTATAAAACCTGACTATCAAAAGAACTTAATCCACCACATGTTCTACATCAACTCAATGTATTTTTTCCTTGGCCTATGTGTTGGTGTATCGTGTTCTCGCATCTAAGACGCAGTGGAAGTTTAAAATTTTTGTTGCGGCTTCATGAGTTTAATACATTCATAGGACGTTTAGAATCATACCTTACATATGTAATGTTGGACTCCGAAACTATTCCGGTTTTCAACCGGAGATAACCTTTTTGGTATATACATACGAACGGATCTTCAACTTTGATCGCCTAATTAGGTCCACGATCGAAAACTTTGTTACTTGCTTAGATTGTACTAGAAATCGCAAACAATTTCTTCGTTGAGACTGAAACGTCCGAATTTCCTAAATCCAAAATCAGTGTAGCGACGACATGGCGTGTCGCAATGAAGAAACTTGCGGCCAAATTTTTTTCTTCACCTTTTCGAAGTGGTCGAACGTTTTTTTTTCTACCAACTTCATCAAGTGGCCGAGATATTCTTTGTTAGAATCTTAATTGATTCTTAATCAATTATTAAGGAAACTAATGAAGTCAATAATTAATCCAAAAATTGCATGGCTTGATTTGCTTCCAATTTCTAGCTTGGCCGTGAGTTGTCCTTTTCAATTTGGGGAAGGAATTTTGTGAATTTTTTATGGAAAAATTTCTCTCTTGAATTATGTCATATTATGGTATATTTATAGAGTTTGACTCCTAATCTATTTAGGAGTCTCTCTCCCACAAGAACTCTATATTTTCATTATAATTAAATTATCATATTATTAATTATAACAAATTTATCAACTTTGATAATACATGATATATTAATACTACATATACATATATTTTATATCACCGTATAAAATGTCTATATATTTATTAATTAAATTAAATAATCATTATTTAATTTATATAATTAACTCGTGTTAATTTAGTTCTAGATTCATCTAGAATACGTATGGGAATTTGTATATGTTAGTAGTCACTACTAATAGTACAATCATTTAATCAATAAATTCCCAATTCACTAAATAAATGATTTCGAACTCATTATAACCTCTATCGACGATCCGAGAGCGCCGATGTACTAAGGATACAATTCTTGTTCATATATTGAAAAATGAAAATTTCGAATATCAAAATTTTCACTTACCATATTGGGCGCCTGCCATTTTTAGAAAATTCCTTTACAAAACAGGCAGTTTCACTCTCCTTGCATATTTAACAGTCATGCTAACTTTCATTTCTTTCATCCTATGAAATCAGCTCATAAACTCCTTTCCAAACTTCTTTTTTGATCTCCATCAAACTATATTCGCCAAATTCCAACTCCTTGACATTTGACTATCTCAATGAGAACACATAATCCGATACTTGTGTGACCCTCAATTGTTCAGCTAGCCATGGGTTCATATCTCTAGGGGTGTCAAAATCCGACACGACCCACCTACCGGACACAGTTCAATCTGAAAAAAATAAGGTTTGGGTTTGAGTTTTCGGGTTCCGGTCAGATCGGGTTTGACCCGATAGATGACCTGAAAAAAATGATCGGGTTGGGTTGGGTTCGGGTTACCCAGGTTGACCCGAAAATTTAATTTTTTTTAAAAAAATATATAATTATTAAATATTGCCTACATTTTAATATATTTTATGCCTGAAAAAATATTTATTGTATATTTATATCATAAAGTTTCATAATTTAATATTTATTTTGAACATTTTTTTATTTTTTAAATAATGGTTTATTTGATTTAGTAAATATGCTTTATTTTTCTACGATTAGACTTTCAAATTTAAATCATATATACGAGGAAGATTTGGTTATTATGTGTTTAAATTAAAATATTATTATTATTATTTTTTGAATTTTATTTAATTTTTTTAAAAAAATTCAAAATCGGGTTATACGGGTTGATGGGTTGATCAGGTTCAGGTTCAGGTTGGCTCGGGTTCGGGTTCGGGTTGGGTTGAACAATTTTTGAATACTATTGCTCAATCCGACCCAATTCACCCAACCCACCCGAATTGACACCCCTACACATCTCCATGTAATTCAGAATAACATTTATTCTTATTCGAGCTTGCCCTAGTTAGCCTCATTCTTTTAATCAACACCTTGATCAAGAATGTCAGAACTAATTTCTTATCGCACCCATCGAATCATGGTAAGAGCGTGTAGTATCATCGCCCCATGATCCGTTAGTTATCACTTATAGTGTATGCAAGAACCTTTAGTTATGGTTAGCATATAGTACGATCCCTTCAACACATATATCCCGGTCGAATCTGCAACCATTGGTATATTGAGAGTTGCATATGAATTCGAAAAAGATGCGATTTATCTTTGAGTACTAATAGTGTCATGCTATGTGAAACTAGGAAAGCACATTTCCCTAAAGCACATTTATTGCTCTGGCCAGAGACTTTTTGCACTATTAACTCATCAAATCACATAGGATGTCTTCACCCATAGGCGAACGGTGAATCCCTGACTACAATGCATTTGCTCCTACGTATTTCAAAACTACACCCAATCTCGCCACCTGATGACCCTCGATTGAGTCGGTAAACGGATCAAAATGCATGCTAGTACGTATAGCCCCTACATTGTCCCGAGTCAAAAGACTGATGTTGTACAACCATAACTGTAGTCTGTTCCACTCGATAAGTGAGAACAACTTGGATAGTCCGATGGAGAGTTGTTCAGTGCATCATCATATGATCAACCATATGTGTGAATGGACATCTCCATATCCCCTGCCAATTAAACATGGCCTTTACATAGCTCGAACGACCTTTATCCTTGTTTTAGGTGGCTGATTCGACTATGAACTTGTTAAAAATATACGGCACACTTCCTAATGAGTTTCATGATAATACGTTGCGACACAGATCTCATGGTACTTATTGTATATTCAAGGACTTTATCTATGCAGCTTCCATGGGTATACAAATAAAATATAATTTCATAATCGAAAACAATCGTAAAATATTACTAAATTAAATATTGTTTCACATTAGAGCCAATAAATTGCGAGTCACAAGTTGGCTTGTCAGGCACCTACTCTCACAATCTCCCACTTGCCCTATAGCCAACTACCCATAAATCTTAGACACATGGCTTCGTGATGCTTCTCAAACAATGGTCATGGCAGGGGCTTCGTCAGTGGATCAGCAATGTTATCTGCGGAGGTGACTCTCTCTATCGATATGTCTCCTCTTCCCACATTTTCTCATATTATGTGGAATTTCCTTAGTATATGTTTGGATCGCTGATGAGACCTCGGTTCTTTCACTTGTGCTAGTAGACCGGGACTGGATCAAATGTTTTAGGAATGACACCCAACTCTTGGATGAAATTCCTCATCCAAACACCCTCTTTTGCTGCAGCCGATTCACCTATGTATTCTGCCTCGGTGGTTGAATCCGTTGTGGTGCCTTGCTTGGAACTCTTCCAAGAGATAGCACCACCATTGAGCTTGAATATAATTCCAGAGGTCGATTTCAAATCATCCGAATCTGATTGGAAGCTAGAATCAACGTAGCCTTCCAATTTTAATTCTCCTACTCCCGTATTCCAAGAACAAATTCTTAGTTCTTCTTAAGTACTTAAGAATGTCCTTTCACTGCTTTCCAATGCAGTGGACTGGGATTCGACTGATATTTTCTTGCATCACAAAGTGCATATGAAACATCAGGTCCAGTAGATATCATATCATACATAATACTGCCTATAGCAGACGCAAATGGAGTGCGGCTCATGGTTTCTCTCTCTTCATCAATCTTAAGGCACATAGACTAGGATAGATTCACACCATGAGACATTAGGAGATATTCTCTCTTGGACTTGGATTCGACTGATATTTTCTTGCATCACAAAGTGCATATACAACATCAGGTCGAGTAGATATCATACCATACATAATACAGCCTATAGCAGACGCAAATGGAATGCGGCTCATGGTTTCTCTCTCTTCATCAATCTTAAGGCACATAGACTAGGATAGATTCACACCATGAGACATTAGGAGATATTCTCTCTTGGAACTCTTCCATAGAGAATCTTCTCAGAATGGTACTGATATATGTGGATTGGGTGAGCCATAGCATCCTTTTTGATCTATCCCTTTAGATCTGTATTCCTAATACATATGATGCTTTACCCACATCTTTCATGAACTTACCAGCTAACCATACTTTAGTTTATTGCAACATCTCTACATCATTCCCAATGAGTAGCATGTTATCAACATAAAGTACTAGGAACCTGTTTAGAATATACGACACACTTCTTAATGAGTTTCATGATCTTACGTTGCGACGCAGACCTCATGATACCTATTGTATATTCAAGGACTTTATTTATGCAGCTTCCATGTGTATACAGATAAAGTATAATGCCATAATCGAAAACAATCTTAAAATATTATTAAAATAAATATTGTTTCACATTAGAGTCACTAAAACGTGAGTCACAAGTTGGCTTGCCGCGCACCTATTCTAACAATCTCCCACTTGCCCTATAGCCAACTAACCATAGATCTTAGACACATTGCTTCGCGATACTTCTAAAACAATGGTCATGGAAGGGGCTTCGTCAGTGGATCAGCAATGTTATCTGCGGAGGTGACTCTCTCTATTGATATGTCTCCTCTTACCACATTCTCTCGGATTATGTGAAACTTCCTCAGTATATGTTTGAATCGCTGATGAGACCTCGGTTCCTTCAGTTGTGCAACGGAACCGGTGTTGTGAAAGTAGACCGGGACTGGATCAAATGTTTGAGGAATGACACCCAACTCTTGGATGAAATTTCTCATCCAAACACCCTCCTTTGCTGCAGCCGATTCAGCTATGTATTTATACTCAGTGGTTGAATCCACTGTGGTGTCTTGCTTTGAACTTTTCAAGAGACAGCACCACCATTGAGCTTGAATATAATTCCAGAGGTCGATTTTGAATCATCCACATCTGATTGGAAGTTAGAATCAATGTAGCCTTCCAATTTTATTTCTCCACTCCCGTATTCCAAGAACAAATTCTTAGTTCTTCTCAAGTACTTAAGAATGTCCTTTCACTGCTTTCCAATGCTATGGACTGGGATTCGACTAATATTTTTTTGCATCACAAAGTGCATATGCAACATCAGGTCGAGTAGATATCATATAATACATAATACTTCCTATAGCAGACGCAAATAGAATGCGGCTTGCGGCTCATGGTTTCTATCTCTTAATCAATCTTAGGGCACCTAGGCTAGGATAGATTCACACCATGAGACATTAGGAAATATTCTCTCTTGGACTCTTCCATAGAGAATCTCCTCAGTATGGTATCGATATATGTGGATTGGGTGAGCCCTAGCATCCTCTTTGATATGTCTTTTTAGATCTGTATTCCAAATATATATGATGCTTCACCCATATCTTTCATGGAGAACTTATCAGCTAACCATAATTTAGTTTATTGCAACATCTCTACATCATTCCCAATGAGTAGCATGTTAGCAACATAAAGTACTAGGAATGTCACTGCACTCCCACTAACCATCTAGTATACACAAGGTTCCTCAGAATTTTTGGCAAAATCAAACTCTTTGACAGTGTTGTCAAATCTGATGTTCCAGCTCCTTGATGCCTCTTTGAGTCCATAAATAGATCTCTGAAATTTGTATACTTTATGCCCACTTCTTACCTTCCCATCTACTCCAAGTTTCCTTTTGTAAATCCATTTGCATCCTTTGGGAACAATTCCCTCAGGTGGATCTACTTAGGATATATTTGGTTCGAATACATGGATTAAATCTCGGACTGCTTGGCTTCAATCCATTTATATAAATCAGCATCAGACAATGTTTCCTTGAAATTTCCTTGATCACATCCAGCAATGGGCATACCTTGTCCCTCTTCAAGAAGAAAGCTCAACCTGTTAGGCAGTCTTGAGATCCTTTTGGATCTCCTAGGAGCTTTTGTTTCTTTGATTGGCTATTGGGGTGTGGGTTCTACTATTTGTGAAAAGTCTACTAATTTTAAAATGCTATGAATTTTTATTTTTATTTTTTGTAAATCTCGAAAATCACCTTCTAGGCATGCATGTAAGACTACTGAAAAATACAACCTTTAAAAATAATTGTAATTCAATGACAAATAAGATACTACAGTTCAAAAACGTTTTCAACTCGACCATCAGTAATGTGCGTAGAATAAAACCAACTAAAAATCCTGGAAAAACACCAACATATCGTAACAAATGTATAAACTGGTCATGTCTACTCAAAACTCATAAAAACGCGATGTGCGGAAGAAATAAGGTCATTGGGCTAGCGTGCGCACATTCAGCCCTGCCTACTCAGCCTTCGGCACCTCCAATCTCCTTATCAACATACTCACCTGCATCATTAACACCTAGTGAGTCTAAAGTCTCAATACACCAGTAACGTTAATAGCAAGTTCATATACATAACATGGAACATTGAAAAGTACTATAATAAAAATACATTTCATTAACTTAAAAAATCATATGCATAATCATGATCTATTAAAGCATAAACATTTTCATAACATATCAACATATACGTGTTCATTTTCTTAATTTGAATTCCGTTCATCAGCTGTGACTTTCATATCATCGTATTAGGCGATGGATCCATCTACGTATAACCGTGGTACCCGACGGCGGGGACATCAGCGACAGTATTACTCATCCACTGAGCCTTGGCCTTACATATCATCGTATTAACATATCATCATATTAGTCACAACCAACTCCTTTCCTTCAAAGAAAAACAAGTCAACTTATTCATTACTTGTAAAATCATGCATATAGGTAAATTTTCCTTAAAATCAAGCATGCAACGTATTTTCCATATTTACATAAAAAGTCATATACGTGATACATAAACATTTGAAAACATGATAAATTTGTGCTCAGGGCACTGTCAGGACAAAAAACTCGACTCAGGTGCAAAATGATTATTTTGCCCCTGGAAACCCAAATTGACCATTTTACCCCTGGACTTCAAAATTTCGACCCGAAGCTCACCAAACACCTCAAAACATATTTAAAAATATTTCTAAACGTAAAATCGAGACCGTATCAAAACTTAATCGATTCGTATTAAAACTTGGATTGGGGTCCCGGTTTTAACCCGAACCAACCTGAAAGTTAACCGAATTTTTCCCAACTTAATCCGTGACTTTTAACCTACATGTCCAGCCTCTAAAACAATCGTTCCAGCCCCATTATGAAACAAGAAACATGCCCCAAGGTTGCAGGAATTTTCCAGCGACACACAACCTCAACCCTAGCCCACCAAACGTGCAACCCTTCGACTCCAGGACCTACCAGCTCGGACCAGCCTTGAACCAGCCCTTCCTAGCCCACCTTAAGACATTACTGGACCGATATAAGCATAGCCCTCAGCCCCATGCACACGCCCCACTCGAAACACCAAATAAGCGCACACCCCAGCTTCCCTCGAAGCACCTTGGCTCCTAACCTAGGGACCTCCCTTCTACCCAAGACCAGCTGAGTATGGACCTCCTCTAGACCTCAGTTGGAACCCTCTAGATCACACTTTAGCCTGGTTCAGCCCTCCCTCAACCGAGCCTACAATTATCTTTCACAAGCCAACCCAAAACCCTAGCCGCCAAGGGGAAACCATTCGGCCTTCACCTAACCCTTGCACACCCTCGACTCCAGCATCATGTCACCTCAATTTACAGCATACACGCCCCTTGACCAACATATAAATTGCAGCCCCTTGCACAAACACTAGAAAAAACGTGTGTTGTATGCATCAATACATGTATTTCATGACAACCGAATCCAACCAAGTGATAACATGCAAGGACCGATTATTTTACACACAAAACACACGCATCAGCATGTAATCATGATGTGAATGATGGAAAAGAAGATACATGACATGCTTAAGCCGTTCCCTATTTTGAAGATACGCGCGTGGGGCGTGAAACGGAGCGGCAGGGAGAATCTTTCTTGAAGAAGCTATCAATGGCCAAGACCTAGCTGCTGAAAAATGATGGGGAGGGCTACTTAGTGATATAATTAAATAAGAAGGCTTAAGCATAAATGGGCCTTACATTAGAATTAAATGGTTTAAAAGGGTTTTGAGCCCATTAGGCATTAAAACAAATCCAACAACCCCAATAACACACCCGAAAAATATTTCGTTTTGGTATATTTTTGAAAATATTGCCTGAGCTCTCAAAAAGTCCCCTGAATCGATAAAATTTTCATATCAGCTAAAAATATAGCCTGGCAGGGTAAAAATACCCAACCAAGGCCCAATTTCAAAAATCTTACTTAAAAACACCTCATATTAAATAATTAAAAAAATTATTCGATAAAAATATTTTTCCCTAATATCCCCGATTTCCGTTCCTCGTTCGAGCGTGAAATGCAATCTAAAATCCTAATGCATGAAACTTTAAAATGATAATGAAATAAACTCTAATCATGCATAAAAATTATTAAACACTTATTTTAATTAAAATCCTAGATTGCATGCATTAAGGTTACGAAGTTCGAATTTTCCTAGACCTTAGAACTTGTGTAGTGTGTAGTTCTCAAATCTCATCGAGTTCTATCATCCAGTCTTTTCTATCTAATAGAAACTCCTTCTCCAAGAAGGCGACGTTCTTTGAAACAAACACCTTTGTTTCACAGGATAATAATATCCAACAGAGTTCTTTGGATATCCCACAAAGTAGCACAAATTGGCGTTACTATCCAATTTGTCCCCCACTACCTGATTCACATAAGCAGGGCTTCCCCTTATTTTTAAGTAAGAATATTTGGGCGGATTTCCCATCTATATCTCATATGGAGTTTTATCCACTGCCGTTGTATGGACTTGATTCAACAACCTTGCCGCTGTTTCAAGCGCATATCCCTAAAGGATGGAGGCAACTTAGTGAATTCTATCATGGATCAGACTATGTCCATCAATGTCCGATTACCACGTTCTGACACACCATTCAACTTGCTTATGGCAGGCAAGTCCACTGTGAGAGAATCTCATTCTCTTTAAGGTTGTCTTGAAACTCAGTACTTAAGTATTCTCCACCTCGATCTGATCGTAGTGTTTTAATACTCTATCCTAGTTGTTTCTCTACTTCTGTTCTGAATTCTTTGAACTTTTTAAAGGATTCAGACTTGTATTTAATTAAATATACATACTCATACCTCGAGTAGTCATCTGTAAAGGTAATGAAGTAGGAATGACCAAATCTCATGCTAACATTTAGCAGGCCACACACGTCTGTATGGATCAAATCCAACAAATCATGTGCACGTTACACTTCCCACAGGAAAGGGGCCTTGGTCATATTTTCTTTCAGACAGGACTCACATGTCTCTGGAGAGTTTATGTCTGACGAGTCAAGAATACCCTCTCCCACTAGCTTGCACATCTTTGTTTGGGAAATATGTCATGGCCTAGTAATTATGCTTGGTTTAGACTATCTTGTTTTCTTTTGTTTGTCGTTGTTGAAATCATGTTTACTTGGACAATCATTTAGCATTGCCAAAACATTTCTGGCCTTGATAATTTCTTATATCCATACTTCTTGTAGTGAAACATACATGTTCTAACTTAATGGGCCTTTTGGTCCCTTTAAATGTCTTTTGGTGCTTGCCTCTTATTGGGCTTGTTTCTTGTAAGCACTTACCTTGTTGGTCATTTCTCGTCCTTGACAAGAAGCCCACTAGAAAACAACATTTTATTGTTTTATGGTTGCTTCTAAGTCATAAGCGTATTTATTAGCTGTAACGTACCATACTTTTAAACTACTTAAAATTTGACGAAAAATAAAAAATTTCTTAAATGAATAATAAACTTTCAAATTACGTTAAAATAATCTGTTCGTCTAAAAATACTTAAATTAAAAAAATTACAAATAAAGTTTGAAAAAAAGTAATCGTTTAAACATTGTAAACAATATCATGAAAAACAGAGTATTTGAATCAACATGCATAAATTCTTAAAAAAAACGTAGGCGGTCCTCGGGTTTAGCCTCCTGCGCAGAGTGAGCCGATTCATTGGTCCTCACCCCTCGTCTCCTCATACTCGTCCTCACCTGCATCGATCAAGTCTAGGGAGTCTAAAGACTCAACATGTATTAACTGGGAATAACAAGTAATACATAATAAAAGCACATGAATTTTAAAGTAGAGAGTACATACTGAAACTTGAACGTATTAACATAAACATAGACGTGCCAACAAATCGTAAAAATTTTCAGTAGACAAGCTTGCAACATACATACTTGAATATGCATAAACTTCATCATTTTGCGTAGATATATGTTTAAAAGCAAGTGAATCATACATAAATGTGCCTGATTAGACTAAACCACAGTACTGGACTGGCAGGGATGTCGACTACCACATACATGAGATCCCCGGTCATGCTTTACCGGGGTGGAGAGGTCCCCGGTCACGTTCACCGGCTTCCAAACCCGTTCATAAATTGTCACAAGACATTTAGCATACCTCAAAATAAAATATTTTATTTTGCACGCCGATCATATTATTACATTATGCATGCCTGCCCAAGACAATTTTTTTTTCCAGAATGCCTGGCGCTCGGCGGTAAAATCTCGCGCCTGAGTGCCGCCCTGTGCGAACATTTTTGAAAACCAACATAATTTGAACAGTCACGCGATAATGATCATAACTCACTCGTTTCTTATCCAAAAATTAAGAATTTACTGCCAAATCGAAGGTATCAAAGAGTACTACGTTTTATATGTTGAAAGTTTTTTCAGAAAATCAGCTGAAAATTCACAGTAATCAAAATGACCGCAAACTCGATTTTTGAGATCTAAAAATCGTTTTAAACATCATAGTTTGAGCAGTCACACAAAAATGATCATAACTCACTCATTTCTTGTCCAAAAATTACGAATTTACTGTCAAATCAAAGCTATCAAAAAGTACTATGTTTTATATGTTGAAAATGTTTCCAAAAAATCAACCGAAAATGAACAGTACATGAAATGACAGCAACATCTAGTTTTGAGATCTAAAAATTGTTTCAAATTCAATCCAACCAATTTTGCTCAAACTTTTGCACATCATACATGAAATTTTAAACATAATAAACATCAAAACATATACTAGGACGAGATCGATGCAAAAACGAAAGAGTATACATGTAAAGGCCCTAAAACTTCTTGCTTGAAAATTTGCGGAAAATTAAAAATTTTCTTTTTAAAAGAACTTAAATGGCCTCATTCATAAAATCGACTGATGAATCAAGTTCAATGTTTAAAATATCGCAGCGGAAGAAAATAAAGTTTACCAAAAATCACAATTTAAAAATATCCAACGACGGATAAAATGTTTGCGGAATAAAATAACAACTGCTGCACTGAGGTCCTCGGGTGCCACTACTGCCGACCCAAGCTGGCTCACTGGTCCCCGCCCTCGGCCCTGGCCTCATCAGTACCTACAACAATCAAGTCTAGTGAGCCTAAAGACTCAGCATGCATATATCGCAGGTAACGAGTAAAAATCTGAATTAAAATATGCATGAGTTAACATATCCTGTCCTGAGGCATGCTGAAAATAATCTGTACTGAGAAATTATAATACGTGCATAACTGAACTGATAATCACAGTAAAAATGTTTGCTCCTTGGAGTCTGTACTGAAATAACTGGTAAAATTTTCTGTTGAGATTATGTTTTACGCCTGTGGCCACTGCACTAAGCTGAACCGATCGGTAACTGGCTACCGGGGAGGCTGAAACTGAACTGAGCTGGCCGATCACTGGCGACCGGGTGGTACCATACTGAACTGATCGGTCACTGACGACCGTATAAAATAACACTCCTACATAGTGAATGAACCACAAGCCATATCGCATAAATCTAAAAAATAATCATTTTCTATTTAATGCACGTAAAATAATTAACTGTCATAATGAAAATTCCTGTAATTTTACCAACTGGATTGGATTGGATCGTCCCCAGGCTCGCTGCAAACTAACTGTGCTATGAAAAATATGCAATAGCTTAAACATGACCAACTACGCAATTTACGTTCAAAAGATGCGACTATGATGCCTAATGACTTCGCATTTAATCATGACTCCGAGCCAACCTGAACCGACACCGAACCGACGTATAGTCATGATTAAAATACGCTGAAAATCATAAAATAATGCTCCTAAAATGATAGGGTCGAAATCTAGGTGGAATGGAGGCCAAAACACGAAACGCTCTTTCGAGAGTCAATTTGGCACATCGCACCGTAAATTCTCGTACGACCTCAAAAATGATCCAAATGACGAACGGTTGAAAACATGACCTTCCTAACTCAATGAGGCACTGTCCAGTCCAAGTCCATGGGCTAAAAGCCAACCAAGAACTCGAACGAGCCACCGAACCGACACAGCAACTTGCTGTAATTTTCCAGCAACTGTACAATCGTGTAACTTGTGTTGTTTTCGAGACTACCGGCCATTGGGGCGTGAACCACCGACCATAGACTCTTACCAACATCCCAAGGAGTGATTTGAACCATGGCTAAGGGCCCTAGGCCAGCCACAACCCGCATCACACCAAAACTCAACCGAAACTCCAACCGAGAACCAACGTGCATGCGTGTGTAGTGTTTTGCTTAGATCGATGTCTTGCGTCGTTCCAGTGGCCATTTGATTGACCATGGCACGATCTAGACATCTAAGATCATGGTATGAACCGTGGCTATGAGCCATAGGCCAACCAAGATCCATACCAAGCAACAAAAACCGAAACCATATGCTGAACCAATGAAGAAGCCGAATGGGGAAAGGGGCTGTTCTTGTTGATTTGTTTAAAACCGATGCACCATGGACCAAGCCACCAAAAGGGCGACTTCGTCACGTCTTAGACATGCTAGGGAAGTGATCCAACCATGGCTAAGAGCCCTTAGGTCAGCCAAGATCAGATCCAACCCCTTGACACAAAAACTTAAATTTCGAACACCAATCTGCGCCTATGGGAAACTTGCTGTCATTTTGGTTTTCCAGCAAGCATGGGGGCTGAATGAATGGGCCAACATGGTCCTAATGCATCCTATTACGTGTCCAGGAGTCGCCTTGGGAGCCTGGAGTCGAACCAATCACCTGAAACTCACAAACCAAGAAAAACGTGAAGCTTGCCAAGAAATATCAAAAATTCTGCATGTGTTGTTTTCAAAAGTTTTGACATGGATCTCGATTTTTGCTTGAATAAACATGATCATGTACTGAAAAATAAATGATAATATGACTTGATTGAGGTTTAGAAAGAATCTAGACATGCCTGGTTATCGTTTGAAATGAAAACGAAAAGAAGAGACGAGACGGCGCGGAGGAGACGGAGTGGCTTCCTTTTCTACCTTACCTTGCTCTCGATTTTTCTCTCTTCTTTTTGGCTATGTACCTCACGATTTTTACCTCTAAAATGAGTCTGAATTCACTCTGAATTTTCGAAAAGGAGAGGGGGGAAAAGATGGTTAGGAGGGTGAGGGAAGTGGGTGCAAGATATAAGGAAGATCCAAGACCAAGTCTTCTCATTTTAAATTTTGAATTCTAGTTTGATATCAAATGAGTTGGTGGATGTTTCTAGAGGTAGTGGCCGATTTTTGCTTGTTTTCTAGTCTAGGATATGTCCATTAATTTAATTAAATTGTGCTCTCAAAAATCCTAGAATTATCCTACAACTTACATGCAAAGAAATGGTCAAAAGGTTGATGAGTTGGCAATTAAATTGTCTAGCAACTATGGGGGCCGAAAATTGCAATAAAATGAAGGGGAAATATTGTTATCTAGTCAACTAATAATCCTTGAAAGCCTTACTAATCCTTTAAATAATTTAGTGAGCTAACCCCTTAATTAAGTAACTTAAATGAGCTCATTTCTTAATAACCTCAAATAATTAAATTAAATCCTCAAACCTCCCTTTCTAACTTAAATGAACTTACTTGCTAGCTAAATTAACTTCTGGAAATATTTTCTCAAATCTTAAATTCTATCTCAAAACTCCAACTCCGGTCCGGCCTCACTGAAATAACTGAAATGCTAAAAATCAAACTACTGAACTGAAATAATAAAATAATTAACTTCAAAGAAATGCATTTAAAATAATCATGCAATGAAGTCAATTAAATTTAGAAATCTAGAATTATGCATGGCTTAAACGTAGACTTATTTACGGGTTCTACAATACATGTCTTTGCGTCTAAAAGCTCGAAGATAACGAATACCGATGCGGTAGATCACGGGGGATGACCGGGAGATGATGATGCATGATTTTCTTTCTCGAAAATGAGCAGAAATATGCAAAAACCTTGCAAAGGAAGGGGTGGCTGCTGCTGAGAACTTAGAACCATCACTTTTACTCTAAAAAAAAACTAAAATAACAAGTGTGTTTGCAAGGTGTAGCAGCCAAAGGATGTGTATGTGCAAAAGAATGTTGTAACGTGTGTGTGAGTGGTTAGGGGGAATTAATTAGGGAAAAATAAATTGCTTAATTAAATAATTAGCAATCTAATTAGAATACTAATCGCTTACTAACTACACCAAAATTCCTTAATTTAAAATAAAATGTACAATTGACAAATCTTAAAAGTTTAAAATCTATTATTATTCAAATAATATTTTAGAAAAGCTTAAAATCTTAAAATCACCTAACAAATAAATTAGGCTTTAAAATGCTAAAAACATAATATATCATTTAAAATGTCACTTTCTTGACTTGAAATAAAATACGACATAAATCATTTCTCGCATCGAATATTCGCCTGAAACATAAAACTCAAAAAAGCATTTTTAACGTGCATCAAATAAACATAAATAATTTAGAATAATGCAAATCATAAATCATGCATCGTTAAAATTATTTTAAAATTAAATAAATAATTTAACAATTTAAATAAATGCATAGATTTTACGTGTACTGATTTTGGGATCTACAATTCCTCTCCCACTTAAATAAATTTCGTCCTCGAAATTAAGTCTTACCAAATAACTCCGGATAGCGATTTCTCATATCTGTCTCGGCCTCCCAAGTGGCCTCCTCCACTGATTGATTGAGTCACCAAACTTTGACCAACTTGGTCACTTTGTTCCGAAGCCTCTGCTCCTGTATGTCTAGGATTTGGACAGGTCTTTCCTCATACGACAGATCTGGATCCAACTGCAACGGCTCAAAACTCAAGACATGAAAGGGGTTTGCGATATACTATCTCAGCATCGAGACGTGGAATACGTTGTGTACTCCAGCTAGATTCGGCAGTAGAGCTACACGATAAGCAAGTGTCCCAACTCTGTCAAGAATTTCGAATGGTCCAATGAACCTCGGACTCAGCTTTCCTCTCGTCCCAAACCTCATAACACCCTTCATAGGTGCTATCTTTATGAATACGTGATCTCCTACGGAAAATTCGACATCTCTCCTTCTCTTGTCAGCATAACTCTTTTGACGACTCTGGGCGGTCTTCATCCTGCCTTGGATCTTGACCACCACATCTACAGTTTGCTGAACAATCTTTGGACCAAGTTATGAGCTCTCGCGAACTTCATCCCAATGAATCGGCAATCTGCACTTCCTTCCATACAGTGCTTCGTAGGGAGCCATCCAGACCTATAGATGATTGAAAACTGTTGTTGTAGGTAAACTCCACTAAAGCTAGCTTCGATTCCCAATTCCCATGGAAATCGTGTTAGAGTAGGTGCCCGTCGAGCCAAGTGTTGGCCGAGGGTTCATGATTAAACTCTATGTATAAACAGTCTTTATTTTAATAATATTTGAATTTATTATTTTGGCACTTCTTTATCTGTATACCCATGCTAGTTGCATAGATAAAGCCCTTGAATATATAAATAGTAGAAAGAATATGAGATGCTCATATGATGAGTATCATGAAACTCATATTTGGAATACTGTATATTCTAAACAGTTCCTAGTCGATTCAGCCGCCGCTAAGTAGGATATAGGCCGCTAGAGTTCGAGACTAGTATCTGCGATGTGAGTACCATGTTTAATTGGTAGGGGACATTGTGATGTCCGAGCATGCAGATAGATGCTCCTTGTAGAGTGCACTGAACAACCCTCCATAAAAAGACTTTCCAAGTGGTTCTCACTTATCGAGTGGAAAAGTCCTAGTTTATGGTTGTACACCATTAGTCCTTATGACCCGGGACAACATTGAGACTCTATGTGATAGAATTACACTTTGACTTGTTTACCGACTCTTTAGGGGTCATCAGGTGGCAAGGTTGGGTATTTTGTCGAAACATATAGGACTCGATGCATTGTAGTCGGGGCTTGGTAATTATGAAAGGGGTTTCATAGATTACACCATCGATGCAGCTAATACATGACACATAGTTTCGATTCTTTAACAACTCTCGATATACCAATGGTTGTCGAATCTGTCGGGATATATGAGTTGAAGGGACCGTACTGTACGCTAACCATAATTGAATGGTTTTTGCAGGCACTATCATTTGATACCTAGGGAATCATGTAAGCGATGCTGCTAGGTGTTTAACATGATTGGTTGGGTACTATCAAACTTGAGTTCTGACGTTCTTGTTATCAAGGAGTTGATAAGTAAGAATGGAGCAATTGGGGTATGCTCAAATAAGGACATGTTTAGTCCGAATCACATGGAGATGTGAACCCACGGCTAGTTGTATCAATGAAACATTGAGGGCCACACAAGTACTTGCTTTCTAGATCCCGTTGAGAAGTTAAAATAGTTCAATGTGTTGAACGACTTATAAATGAGTTTATAAGCGTAAAGAAAAATAGAAGTATGACTTCTATGAGAGAAATATAACTTTTAATTTATGAATGTGTTCCTAAATTAAAAGTAAGCCAAATAAATAATGTATTTGAAAATTGTGATTTTCATAAACATTATTATGGACTAAATAAAATTAATTCAAGTGTTGAATTAATTAAACACTAGTGGGCCTAATAGAGTCCAAATAATTAAATTAATTCAAGTGTTGAATTAATTAAATAACATTGGGCCTTGTAGAGCCCAATTGGAAATAATTATTTAACTAGTGGGCTTGAGTAAAATCAAGTAAAGTCTAATTGAGCTCAAATATGTTTGAGACAATTAAAAAGTCCATGGGCCCTTTGTAAATGTTACAAGCCCACTAGGGTTTGCATGCTTGGGAGGTGAAGAGTTGTGAATACTTTTTAATAAAATATTGCATGGCATGCAAGACAACTTTTCCACTTTTCCAACAACCAAGGCAACTCTCCCCCTCCTCATTTAAGGGTGTTGGCCGAAAATTGTGAGGTGTTTTTCCCTCAATTTTTCTCTCATTCTGTGTTCTTCAATAGTTGAAGAAACAAGTCACTTCTCTTTGAAAAAGCCTTACATTTTCTAGTGCAAGTGTGAGGTGGATCTACAAAGTTGGTGGTGGACCTAATTCTTGAAGGAAAGGAAGAAAGCTTGTAGATTTTTCTTGCCATACAAGAGCTTTGTTGTTTAACAACAAAGTTGGAGCCACAATCAATCTTTTAAAGATTGATAGGTATATCTCTCAAACACCCTATGTATGACATGTGTTTGTTTTTGTATTTGCTACACAAAATGTGGGGTGGCCGAAAATTCCAAGCAAAATTTCGATTTTTTAAACTTCCGTTGCGCTTCCGGTCACCGTAACCGATCCCCTTTCAAGTGGTATCCGAGCTATGGTTACGATTTTATGTAGCATTTACAAGATATTATATTGAGATTGATTTCTAACCGCATGAGAACAAAATTTTGCAACAAAATCAAGGCCACCTTGGGGCACATTTCGGCAGCTTGTTGCTGCCCATTTCGGGCAGCCCAAGCTGCCCGAGGGGCTGCCCGAAACGGGCAGCAAGGGCAACCCAAAGGGCTGCCCGAAACCCCCTTTTTAAAATAAAAAAAAATATTTTTTTGTTGCCGGAATCCGGCGACGGCGATGACGACTAGGGTTTCCAAAAGTGTTTTGGATTATCAAAGTGTCATGGGCCTTGAGTTGTTGGGCCATTGGATGGCTAACATATTTGTGAATTTTGAATGGGCCAAAATATTTTTGGTGAAAAATAAGTTTTTGGGCCCTTAAGTTTAAAATTACAAAAGTTGCAAATTTTTCTCATAAAATAAATAATTGAAGTTGGACTTTAATTATTTATAGTAAATTGTGATTTATAAGAAATTCGGTTATAAATAAATTAATTGGAAAGTAGACAAAGGTGTTTGTATACTTTATTAATTTAGTTTATAATCGTGGCGGTTAGTGATTGGATAAAGATATATAATATTGGATCAATTAATTATTGTGATAATTAATTGATGGTGTATGATATGTGATATTATGCATAAAGGATGATCAAAAGCCCAAGCCCAATTTGCTAGGTGTATGCTAGGATATTTTGTGTTGAATGATTGTAATAATTATCAATTTATAAAGTAGGCTTGGTTTATGGCCCGTTCCCACCCCCATGAGATGTATCCCTATTTGCCATGGATATTTATTTGTAAATATTAGTATAGTGGATGATCAAGATTGGAAGATGGTGGCCATGATGATTATGAAGATCGAAGACATGTAAATATTGGAAGCTAATGTAATAGTTGCATTTGCATCCCTTGCATTTCTCTAGGATTGGACCTAGGCCCGTGTTTAGCTCACACGGGCCATTAGTATTGGGGCGATTGATCATTCTTGTTTGTTTACTGTTTATAATATATGCATGATATGTTATAAATAATGAGTATGTGCGTTATTATTTTGATAATAACAAAGTTGCATGAATCAGGCAAACATACGATCAAACATGGCGAGCTTTTAAATAAAATTAATGATGAGACCTTTCAAAATTAAAAACCCTCATTTTGAATAAGATTCAAAATTAATATCAAGCCCGAAAAGAGGAATTATAAATTTGTTTATAATTTCATTGTCTTCCATCGACAATGGGTGCATGATGAACGCTACCCGTACTCGGGGCTCGGCTCATATTATTGGGGAGCTCTGGGTGCCGGAAAGCTGTGACATCCATTGACATGGTGATGTGAACTACGTGGAACTCCCATGATTTCGGCTCATATTATTGAGGGAACTAATGGCGACCGTCCATTAAGGTTCAACATCAATGGGTAAGGCTTGACACGTAAAGATGAACGACGTCATATTATTGGGTCCTAATCAAACGTGAGACAAAAGTTTATGTAAGGGTTGCATTGTGATGCAATTGGAAACTACCTTTTAGGAATTGTGATTGGCTGATATTATTCGGGATCATAATTCGCTAATTGGACCTTACGTACCTACTGAGGAAAAGAGTTTCTCGTTTTCACTAGAGGGTAGTGGAAATGTAAAAACAGTGGGAAGCGAAAATTTATAAAGTTAAAGTCCAAACTTTATATCTTATTAAATATTTTAAAATAGTCATTAACATTTATCTGTTTTACTTTTCAGTACAAAATTTAACAATGTCTTCAATTCGCAATCCGCTTTCTGCCATACTCGAAAAGCATGTGTTAACCGGACCTAACTATCTCACTTGGCTAAGAAATCTGAAAATCGTCCTAAACTCGGAAAAGATTGCATATACACTGACTGAGTCGCCCCCTGCTGAGGCTCCGACTAGCTGCACTCCTGAGGAATTGCAGACCTACAAGGATTGGTGTGACCATGACTTGAAGGCTAGGTGTTATATACAGGCTTCTATGAACGATGAGCTGCAGAGGCGTTTTGAGGATGCAAAGAATGCTGCTGACATTCATATGCACCTCAAGGAGCTCTTTGGTGAGCAGACTCGGCCTCTTAGGCATGCTACCGTCAAGGAGCTGATCACTATGCGCATGCGAGATGGGGCCTCGGTCCATGAGCATGGCCTGAAGATGATTGGGCTCGTGGACAAGCTCGTTGGCATGGATCTGATCTTGCCTTCGGAGTTGACCACCGACGTGTTGCTCTTATCACTGCCTAGCTCATTTGATCCTTTTGTGGTGAACTTCAACATGAACAAGATGGAGCCGACCCTTGAGGAGTTGGTGAATATGCTTGTGACCTTTGAGTCCACTATCAAGAAAGAGAAGCCGGTTCTTTTTGTGGGCTCTTCATCTGGTACGAAGACCGGTCCACCTGGGATGGGAAAGAAGCGTTCTTTCCAACGTCCCAAGAAGAACGCGCCCTTGAAGAGGCAGACTCCGATTCCCGCTGTGGCAGCCGCACCAGTTAAGGCTGACAAGACTGTTGACATCTGTCATCACTGCAAGAAGCCTGGACATTGGAGGCGTAATTGCAGGGAATATCTGGCCCAGAAGAGTTCTGGAAACGGTATGTTCTATATCGAAGTAAACATTTCAATTAACTCTACTTCTTGGGTATTGGATACCGGCTGTGGTTCACATCTCTGTAATGATTTGCAGGTGATGGGAAGAAGTAGGAGGCTCAGGGAAGGTGAGACCTTCTTGAGGATGGGCAATGGGGCAAGGGTTGCTGCCAAAGCTGTTGGAGATGTTACTTTACTTTTCAACAATGATTTAAAGTTAATGTTAAGAGACGCTTTATTTGTACCTGAGCTGGTGAAAAACATTATTTTCATTTCTATGTTAGATAAAGATGGATTTTCTTGTTTATTTAGCAAAGGTGTTTGCAATATTTACAAGAATGAATGTTTAATTGGTACTGGAGAACTTGAAAACGATCTCTACACCTTAAAATTGAAAGATATTCCACTTAACAATGTCCAAGCTATAACAACAACAAACAAGCGCAAACAAGATACTCTTAATATGGCACAATTATGGCATGCTCGATTAGGACATATTTCCCTAAGAAGGATGAACAAGTTAGTGGGAGTAGGCATGTTTGATATGTCTGATATTAATGCTCTCACGACTTGTGAATCCTGTCTAAAAGGAAAGATGAACAAGATTCCCTTTAAGGGCCATGTGGAGCGAGCCAAAGGGTTATTGGATTTGATCCATACCGATGTGTGCGGTCCGCTTTGCATCACCACTAAGCATGGACATGCCTACTTCATCACCTTTACCGATGACTTTTCGAGGTATGGGTATGTGTATTTGATGAAATACAAGTCTGAAGCCTTTGAAAGGTTCAAAGAATTCAGAAGTGAAGTAGAGAAGCAATTGGGACGAAGCATCAAGACACTTCGATCGGATCGAGGTGGTGAGTACTTGAGTGCCGAGTTCCAAGAGTATCTTAGGGAGAATGAGATTCTCTCACAGTGGACTCCACCCGCTACACCACAGTTGAATGGTGTTTCGGAGCGTCGTAACCGGACTTTGATGGACATGGTTCGGTCTATGATGGCGTTCACAGAGTTGCCGCCATCCTTTTGGGGATATGCGCTTGAGACAGCGGCAATGTTGTTGAACAATGTCCATACAAAGGCAGTTGATAAGACACCATATGAGATATGGATGGGTAAGCCACCCAAATATTCTTATCTTAGAATATGGGGGTGCCCTGCTTATGTGAAGCAGGTAGTGGGAGATAAATTGGATAGTCGATCCATTTTATGTTACTTTGTGGGATATCCAAAGAATTCGGTTGGATACTACTTCTATCATCCTCAAGAAACAAAGGTGTTTGTTTCTAGGAATGCAACCTTTTTAGAAAAGGAATTTCTATTAGATAGATAAGGCGAGATGATAGAACTCGAAGAGGTTCGAGAGACACCCACAATTGTAGAACCCACACCCGAAGAGCCAAGAGAGGAAATACAAGCTCCTAGAAGATCCGAGAGAGTCTCGAGACCACGTATGAGGTATGGTCTGCTTCTTGAAGAGGGCCATGATGAGCCTAACCATGGATGTGATCCAAGGACCTTCAAGGAAGCATTATCTGATGCCGAATCATCCAAGTGGCTTGAAGCGATGGAATCTGAGATGAATTCCATGCATTCGAACCAAGTGTGGAATCTCGTGGATTCACCTGAGGGAATTGTTCCCATAGGGTGTAAATGGATTTACAAGAGGAAACTTGAGGCGGATGAGAAGGTATTGACCTTCAAGGCGCGATTGGTGGCAAAAGGATATACTCAAAGACAAGAAGTTGACTTTGAGGAAATCTTTTCTCCAGTTGCAATGTTCAAGTCCATAAGGATTTTGCTAGCCATAGCTGCATGGTATGACTATGAGATATGGCAGATAGATGTTAAGACAGCCTTTCTTAATGGGGATATTTAGAAAGAGATTTACATGTCTCAACCCGAAGGGTTTACATCTATCGGAAGTGAGCATATGGTATGCAAACTTCAAAGATCTATTTATGGTCTAAAGCAGGCATCTAGGAGTTGGAACATCAGATTCGATAGTACAATCAAAGAGTTTGGTTTTTCTAAGAATCCTGAGGAACCCTGTGTGTATAAGAAGGTCAGTGGGAGTGCTGTGACATTCCTGGTGTTGTATCTTGATGATATTCTACTCATTGGGAATGATGTAGGAATGTGGCAATCAACGAAGATATGGTTAGCGAGTAAGTTCTCGATGCAGGACTTGGGTGAAGCATCTTTTGTATTGGGAATACAGATCTATAGAGATAGATCAAAAGATTGCTTGGTCTCACCCAGTCCATATACATTGATACCATCGTGAAGCGGTTCTCGATGGATGAGTCCAAGAGAGGACATCTACCAATATGTCATGGCGTGTCCCTATCCAAGTCTATATCTCCCAAGACTGATGCAGAGATAGCGGCGATGACCAGCATTCCTTATGCATCTGCGATTGGTAGCATCATGTATGGGATGATATCTACACGTCCTGACGTGGCTTTTGCACTAAGTGTAGTGAGTAGATATCAATCCAACCCTGGTCTTCCACACTGGAAAGCTGTGAAAGACATCCTCAAGTATTTGAGAAGGACCAATAAATTGTTCTTGGTCTATGGGGGTGGAGAACTGAAATTGGAAGGCTATACCGACTCTAGCTTCCAAAGCGATATCGATGACTCGAAGTCAACCTCTAGATTCATATTCATGCTCAATGGTGCTGCTGTCTCTTGGAAGAGTTCCAAGCAAGACAGTACAGCGGATTCCACCACTGAGGCAGAATATATTGCTGCATCAGCTGCAGCAAAGGAGGCTGTTTGGATAAGAAATTTCATCCAAGAGTTGGGCGTCATTCCTAATGGAGTTGCTCATGTCCCGGTGTTTTGTGACAACACGGGAGCCATTGCTCAAGCAAAGGAGCCGAGGTCTCATCAGAAGTCCAAACACGTATTGAGAAAGTACCACATCCTCACAGAGATCGTGGAGAGAGGAGATGTTACGATTGACAAAGTCGGCTCCGCAGATAATGTTGCTGATCCACTAACTAAGCCTTTACCTGGACCATTGTTCGAGAAGCATCGCGAATCGATGGGTTTGAAGCATAGGGGTAGGTGGCTCTAGTGCAAGTGGGAGATTGTTAGAGTTGGTGCCCGTCAAGCCAAGTGTTGGCCGAGGGTTCATGATTAAACTCTATGTATAAACAGTCTTTATTTTAATAATATTTGAATTTATTATTTTGGCACTTCTTTATCTGTATACCCATGCTAGTTGCATAGATAAAGCCCTTGAATATACAAATAGTAGAAAGAATATGAGATGCTCATATGAAGAGTATCATGAAACTCATATTTAGAATACTGTATATTCTAAACAGTTCCTAGTCGATTCAGCCGCCGCTAAGAAGGATATAGGCCGCTAGAGTTCGAGACTAGTATCTGCGATGTGAGTACCATGTTTCATTGGTAGGGGACATTGTGATGTCCGAGCATGCAGATAGGTGCTTCTTGTAGAGTGCACTGAACAACCCTCCATAAAAGGACTTTCCAAGTGGTTCTCACTTATCGAGTGGAAAAGTCCTAGTTTATGGTTGTACACCATTAGTCCTTATGAACCGGGACAACATTGAGACTCTATGTGCTAGAATTACACTTTGACTTGTTTACCGACTTTTTAGGGGTCATCAGGTGGCAAGGTTGGGTATTTTGTCGAAACATATAGGAGTCGATGCATTGTAGTCGGGGATTCACCGCTTACCTTCGCGTATGGATATCCTATGTGTTATCATGTGTATGTAGGTTGAAATCTCTGATCAGAGTATGGTGGTAATTATGAAGGGGTTTCATAGATTACACCATCGATGCAACTACGACATGACACATAGTATCGATTCATTGACAACTCTCGATATACCAATGGTTGTCGAATCGGTCAAGATATATGAGTTGAAGGGACCATACTGTACGCTAACCATAATTGAATGGTTTTTGCAGGCACTATCATTTGATACCTAGGGAATCATGTAAGCGATGCTGCTAGGCGTTTAACATGATTGGTTGGGTATTATCAGACTTGAGTTCTGACGTTCTTGTTATCAAGGAGTTGATAAGTAAGAATGGAGCAATTGGGGTATGCTCAAATAAGGACATGTTTAGTCCGAATCATATGGAGATGTGAACCCACGGCTAGTTGTATCAATGAACCATTGAGGGCCACACAAGTACTTGCCTTCTAGATCCCGTTGAGAAGTTAAAATAGTTCAATGTGTTGAACGACTTATAAATGAGTTTATAAGCGTAAAGAAAAATAGAAGTATGACTTCTATGAGAGAAATATAACTTTTAATTTATGAACGTGTTCCTAAGTTAAAAGTAAGCCAAATAAATAATGTATTTGAAAATTGTGATTTTCACAAACATTATTATGGACTAAATTAAATTAATTCAAGTTTTGAATTAATTAAACACTAGTGGGCCTAGTAGAGTCCAAATAATTAAATTAATTCAAGTGTTGAATTAATTAAATAACATTGGGCCTTGTAGAGCCCAATTGGAAATAATTATTTAACTAGTGGCCGCTTGAGTAAAATCAAGTAAAGTCTAATTGGGCTCAAATATGTTTGAGACAATTAAAAAGTCCATGAGCCCTTTGTAAATGTTACAAGCCCACTAGGGTTTGCATGCTTAGGAGGTGAAGAGTTGTGAATACTTTTTAATAAAATATTGCATGGCATGCAAGACAACCTTTCCACTTTTCCAACAACCAAGGCAACTCTCCCCCTCCCTCATTCAAGGGTGTTGGCCGAAAATTGTGAGGTGTTTTTCCCTCAATTTTTCTCTCATTTTGTGTTCTTCAATAGTTGAAGAAACAAGTCACTTCTCTTTGAAAAAGCCTTCATTTTCTAGTGCAAGTGTGAGGTGGATCTACAAAGTTGGTGGTGGGCCTAATTCTTGAAGGAAAGGAAGAAAGCTTGTAGATTTTTCTTGCCATACAAGAGCTTTGTTGTTTAACAACAAAGTTGAAGCCACAATCAATCTTTTAAAGATTGATAGGTATATCTCTCAAACACCCTATGTATGACATGTGTTTGTTTTTGTATTTCCTACACAAAATGTGGGGTGGCCGAAAATTCCAAGCAAAATTTCGATTTTTTAAACTTCCGTTGCGCTTCCGGTCACCGTAACCGATCCCCTTTCAAATCGATCACACACGCTCGCAGCAAATTTTCCAATATCTGAATCACTCTCTCAGACCGACCATCTTTCTCAGGGTGAAATGCCGTACTGAATATCAACTTTGTCCCCATGGCTGCATGTAAACTCTTCCAGAAAATCGATGTGAATCTCGGGTCCCTCTCAGACACGATAGAAATTGGGATCTCGTGCAATCGAACTATCTCCCTGATATAGAGATTTGCATACTGAGTCATGGAGAAAGTCGTCATCACGAGTAAGAAATGTGCCGATTTAGTAAGTCGATCCACTATAACCAAAATGACATTGGATCCTCTGCTTGACCTCGGCAAACCAACAACAAAATCCATGGTGATATTCTCCTATTTCCACTCGGGGATAGGGAACGTCTTAAGCATGTCTGCAGGCCTCTAATGCTCTGCTCTGTCTTCACTTGCTGACAAGTGAGACATTCAGATACAAAGCGTCGCACATCTCGCTTCATTCCTGGCCACTAATATAGCATCTGTAAGTCCTTGTACGTCTCGGTACCTCCTGGATGGATGGAATATGGAGATGTATACACCTCTGACAAAATATCCTATTTGATCGAATCAACACTAGGCACCCACATCCTCCCTCTGTATCTGACAATGCCATAAGACACTATGTAGAGTACACTGCCCTTGGCTTCATCCTTCGATCTCCATTTCTGTTATTGCTCATCTGTAGATTCGGTCTAGTAAAGAAGACTGGACAGTCAGATTAGACAGTTTAGGAGCTCTGCCCTTAGGATAAACTTCCAGGCCAAACCTCTGAATCTCTGACTGAAGATATCTTTGCGCTGACAGCTGTGCTACGACTGCAACTTTTCTGCTCAAAGCATCTGCTACAACATTATCTTTCCCTAGATAGTAGCTAATTTCACAATTGTCGTCTTTTACTAACTCCAACCACCGTCTTTGTCTGATATTCAGTTCTTTCTACGTGAAAAAATACTTGAGACTCTTGTGATCAGTTAATATCTGGCACTTTCTCCCTGCACAAATAATGTCTCCAAATCTTCAACGCAAAAACAACGGCCGCTAACTCGAGATCATGAGTCAGATAGTTCTTATCATGCACCTTCAACTGTCTGGAGGCATAAGCTATAACTAGACCATGTTGCATCAATTCTGCGCCTAACCTGAGCTTAGAAGCATCAGTGTACAACACAAAATTAACTTGCCCTGCTGGCATGGCTAACACTTGCGATATGATAAAATATTGCTTCAAAGTATCAAAACTCTTCTGACATCCTTCACTCCATAGAGGTAGCTTCGATTCCCAATTCCCATGGAAATTGATCACACATGCTCGCAACCAATTTTCCAATATCTGATTAACTCTCTCAAACTGACCATCTGTCTCAGGGTGAAACGCCGAACTGAATAGCAACTTTGTCCCCATGGATGCATGTAAACTCTTCCAGAAGGACGATTTGAATCTCGGGTCCCTGTCGGACACGATAGAAACTGGGATCCCGTGCAATCAAACTATTTCCCTGATATAGAGCTCTGCATACTGAGTCATGGAGAAAGTCGTATTCACGGGTAAGAAATTTACCGATTTAGTAAGTCAATCCACTATAACCCAAATGATATTGGATCCTCTGACTGATCTCGGCAAACCAACAACAAAATCCATGGTGATATTCTCCCATTTTCACTCAGGGATAGGGAACATCTTAAGCATGCCTGCAGGCATCTGATGCTCTGCTTTCACTTGCTGAAAAGTGAGACATTCAGATACAAAGGGTCGCACATCTCGCTTCATTCCTGGCCACCAATACAGCATCTGTAAGTCCTTGTACATCTCGGTACCTCCTAGATAAATGGAATACGGAGATGTATGCGCCTCTGACAAAATATCCTCTTTGATCGAATCAACACTAGGCACCCACATCCTCCCTCTGTGACTCACAATATCCTAAGACACTGTGTAGAGTACACTGCCCTTGGCTTCATTCTTCAATATCCATTTCTGTTACAGCTCATCCATAGATTCGATCTTAGTAAAGAAGACTGGACAGTGACATTAGACAGCTTAGAAGCTCTGCTCTTAGGATAAACTTCCAGGCCAAACCTCTGAATCTTTGACTGAAGAGATCTCTTCGATGACAGCAGTGCTATGACTGCAACTTTTCTGCTCAAAGCATCTGCTACAACATTATCTTTCTCTGGATAGTAGATAACTTCACAATCGTAGTCTTTTACTAACTCCAACCATCGTCTTTGTTTCATATTCAGTTCTTTCTGCGTGAAGAAATACTTGAGACTCTAGTGACCGGTGAATATCTGGCATTTCTCCCCGTACAAATAATGTCTCAAAATCTTCAATGCAAAGACAACGGCCGCTAACTCGAGATCATGAGTCGGGTAGTTCTTGTCATGCACCTTCAACTTTCTGGAGGCATAAGCTATAACCATACCGTGCTCCATCAATACTGCACCTAACCTGAGCATAGAAGCATCGGTGTACAACACAAAATTACCTTGTCCTGCTGGCATGGCTAACACTGGCGATGTGATAATAGCTTGATTCAAAGTATCAAAGCTCTTCTGACATCCTTCACTCCATAGAAGTAGCTTTGATTCCCAATTTCATGGAAATCGATCACACAAGCTCGCAGCCAATTTTCCAATATCTGATTCACTCTCTCAGACTGACCATTTGTCTCAGGGTGAAATGCCGTTCCTGAATAGCAACTTTGTCCCCATGGATGCATATAAACTCTTCCAGAAGGATGATGTGAATCTCGGGTCCCTGTCGGACACGATAGAAACTGAGATCCCATGCAATCGAACTATTTCCCTGATATAGAGCTCTGCATACTACGTCATGGAGAAAGTCGTCATCATGGGTAAGAAATGTGCCGATTTAGTAAGTCATTCTACTATAACCCAAATGACATTGGATCCTCTGACTGACCTCGGCAAACCAACAACAAAATCCATGGTGATATTCTCTCATTTCCACTTGGGGATAGGGAACGTCTTAAGCATGCCTGCAGGCATCTGATGCTCTGCTTTCACTTGCTGAAAAGTGAGACATTCAGATACAAAGGGTCGCACATCTCGCTTCATTCCTGGCCACCAATATAGCATCTGTAATACCTTGTACATCTCGATACCTCCTTAATGGATGGAATACGGAGATGTATGCGCCTCTGACAAAATATCCTCTTTGATCGAATCAACACTAGGCACCCACATCCTCCCTCTGTATCTCACAATACCCTAAGCCACTGTGTAGAGTACACTGCCCTTGGCTTCATCCTTCAATCTCCATTTCTGTTATTGCTCATCCGTAGATTCGGTTTAGTAAAGAAGACTGGAAAGTCAGATTAGACAGCTTAGGAGCTATGCCCTTAGGATAAACTTCCATGCCAAACCTCTGAATCTCTGACTGAAGAGATCTCTGCGCTGACAGCTGTGCTACCACTGCAACTTTTCTGCTCAAAGCATCTGCTACAACATTAGATTTCCCTAGATAGTAGCTAATTTCACAATCGTCATCTTTTACTAACTCAAACCACCGTCTTTGTCTCATATTCAGTTCTTTCTGCGTGAAAAAATACTTGAGACTCTTGTGATCAGTGAATATCTGGCATTTCTCCCCGTACAAATAATGTCTCCAAATCTTTCAACGTAAAGACAATGGCGGCTAACTCGAGATCATGAGTCGGGTATTTCTTGTCATGCACCTTCAACTGTCTGGTGGCAGAAGCTATAACCAGACCGTGTTCCATCAATACTGCACCTAACCTGAGCTTAGAAGTATCGGAGTACAACACAAAATTACCTTGCCCTACTGGCATGGCTAACACTGGCGATGTGATAAGAGCTTGCTTCAAAGTAACAAAGCTCTTCTAACATCCTTCACTCCATACGAATTTAGCATTCTTCTAAGTCAATGAAGTTAGTGGCACTGCAATCGAGAAAAACCCCTGAATAAATTTCCTGTAGTAGTCTGCCAAGCCTAGGAAACTGCGAATCTCTAACGCATTCTTCGGCTCAACCCATTCCTTAACTGCTGCCACCTTAGCTGGATCCAACTCAATGACACTGCTAGATATTATATGTCCCAAAAAAGCTACTTTCACCTGCCAGAATTCACACTGACTGAATTTCTCAAACAACTTGCATCTCTGCAAGACTTGCCAAACTATACCCAAATGCTGACTGTGCTCCTCATGGCTCTTCGAGTAGATAAGGATGTCGTCAATGAACACTATGACAAACTGATCTAGGTAGGGCTGTAATACATGATTCATGAGGTCCATAAAAATCACTGGAGCATTCGTCAGTCTAAACGGCATCACTAAGAACTCGTAGTGCCCATATGAACATCTGCATCTTTTACCTTCAGCTGATGATGCCCTGATCATAGAACTATCTTAGATAACACTGTAGCTCCCTGCAACTAATCGAACAAGTCCTCGATCCTTGGTAGTGGGTATTTATTCTTGATCGTTACTTTGTTCAGTTCTCGATAATCGATACTCAATCTCATGCTCCCATCTTTCTTCTTTACAAAGAGCACTAGTGCGCTCTATGGTGAAAAACTAAGGCGAATGAATTCTTTACCTAGTAGCTCCTGAATCTGCTGTTTGAGCTCTAACATCTCAGCTGGAGCTAAACGGTACGGTGCCGTCGAGATTGTCACGGTGCCTGGCACAAGTTCGATGGTACCACCTCTCTCGCTAGTGGAAGGCCTGTGACGTCATCAGAAAAATGTCAGGAAAATCTCTGACTATTGGTACATCAGATATCGACAAAGTGGGCACGTCAGGTGCTGAAATAATACTGGCCAAAAAGGCCTGACACCCCTTATGAATAAGTCTGTGTGCCTGCATGCAAGAGATCATGCGACGGAAACTTCTCCATCTATCCGGCTCAAAGAGAAATTGCTCTATGCCCAACGGTCTTACCAACACTGATCTTTTCTGAAAGTGAATTGGAACTCTGTTCTTAGTTAACCACTTCATTCCCAAGATAATGTCAAACTATGGAATCGGCAACACAATCAATCGGCATACACTAGGTGGCCCTGAAGTTCAAGATCAATATCTTTGACCATGCTAATAGCTGATAACTCTTCCCCTGATGGCACTGTCACTGAGTAGTTCACGTCGAGTCCAATGGACTGGACATCCAAATGATTAACGAACGTCTCCGAAATAAAAGAGTGCGTGGCCCCGGAATCTATCAAGGCCTTCGTGGCGACTCTCTTCATGAAAATATTTCCTGAGAGACGTTAGCACATCACACAAAACTTATATCCCAAAATATTAATCTTAACCTCATGCATAGTAGGAAATTTCTATCCCAAGTCACCAAAAATATGAAACAGCACACTAATAATCCCAAAAAAAATTCGAAACATGCATAGCAAAAATAACACGGTGCTTAATAAAATAAGTTATAAGTCAACAAGGTCGTGTCTGGGTTTGCCTCTGCTGCCTGCATGGGGAACACTCTCCCCTAGGTAGGCTACCTCCACTGCGGGTAGTCTCTCAACATATAATCACTGGCTCCACACTTAAAGCATTTTCCCGATCCCCATAAACACTGTCCTAGATGCAGGCGATTGCACTTCAGGCACACTGGGTGCTCATCGGGCTTCTGAAGAGCCTTCTGCTAAGGACCATTTCCTTTCGGCGGTCCTTGAAATGGTCTCTTCCCCTGCTGTCCTTGGAAAGACCTCTTAAACTGAGGTCGCTGTTGCTGCTGCTGCTGAGGTGCCTGATAGGGCCTCTTGCCCTACCTATCACTCTCGATGTCCCTTTGGTCCTGTTCTGCCGCCAAGGCTCTAGATACAACGACGACATAGGTAGTAGGACAAGCCACTCGAACATCATGGCACAAGATCGGCCGCAAACCATCAATAAAATGCCTCAGCTTCTCTCGGGCATCATTCGTAATAAGGGGCACAAAGTGACACCCCCTCTCAAATTTCCTGAAAAATTCTGCCACGCTGCTGTCTCCATGTCGCAACGTCATGAACTCCCTCGTTAGGCAGGAGCGTACTTCTTCAGTGAAGTACTTGGAGTAGAAAACCTCCTTGAAACTAGTCCAAGTCAGTGTTTGCAAGTTCACTGACACAGGTGCGCTCTCCCACCACAGTCTGGAGTCTCCTGTCAGCAGGAAAGTGACACATCTGACTCTGTCTTCATCCTGCAGCTCTATGAAAGCAAAAATTACCTCGATAGACTTAATACATCCCTCAGCTATCATCGGGTCAGTATTACCCGAGAACTCCTTTGGGTCCATCCTCCTGAACCTCTCATATACATCCTCTGGTCTGGGCCTCGCTCCTGTATATACGGCAGTATGGTTCCACGCAAACTGTGCAAAGAACTGAGTCATCCCTGCAAGCATCTGAGCCTGAATATCTGGGGGTGGACGAGAAGATGTGGCCCTCTCCCTACCCCGAGCTTCTCTATTCTCATACCCTACTCCACGGGCAACCATACGTCTAGGAGGCATACTGTTCCAATATTTTCCCAAAACGTAAACCCAACATGCATGAACATATTATCTATATCATAAGATGCACGTAATTCGAGCTTAAAACATGTACATGCTGAAATCATGACTTGATGCTTACTACATGAAAGAATTTAAAACTTTAAAACTTACAGACTTGAGGTGTGACTTCGTGAGCTTCTCGCAACTGCCAGTAGGCATATAACCCTTTACAAGAACACCACTATGATACCAACTGTAACGTACCGTACTTTTAAAGTACTTAAAATTTGCGAAAAATTAAAAAATTTCTTGAATGAATAATAAACTTTCAAAATGCGTTAAAAATAATATGTTCGTCTAAAAATATTCGGAATAAAACAATTACAAACAAAGTTTGCAAAAAGGTAATCGTTTAAACATTGTAAACAATATCATGAAAATCAGAGTATTTGAATCGAAATGCATAAGTTCTTAAAAAAAACGTAGGTGGTCCTCGGGTTCAGTCCTCTTGTGCAGACCGAGATCTTCTCATACTCGTCTTCATCTGCATCGATCAAATCTAGTGACTCTAAAGACTCAACATGTATAAACAGGGAATAACAAGTAATACACGATAAAACCACATGCATTTTAAAGTAGAGCGTACATATTGAAACTTGAACGTATTAACATAAACATAGACAGTGCCAACAAATTGTAAAACTTTTCATAAACATGCTTGCAACATACATACTTGAACATGCATAAATTTCATCATTTTGCGTAGAGATATGTTTCAAAACAAGTGCCCATACATAAATGCGCCTGATCAGACTAAACCACAGTACTAGGCTAGTAGGGATGTCCACTACCCCATACATGAGAACCCCAGTCATTCTTTACCGAGTGGATTGGTCTCTGTTCATGATTTACTGCTTTCCAATCCTGATCTAAACCCGGTCATGCTTTACCAGGGTGGAGAGATCCCCAACCACGTTCACCGGCTTCCAAACCCGTTCATAATTGGTCACAAGATATTTAGCATACCTCAAAAATAAAATATTTTATTTTGCACGTCAAACATACTATTACATTAGGCATGCCTGTCCAAGATGAAAAAAAAGTAAATTTTTTTTCCAGAATTCTTGGCGCTCGTGCGGTAGAATCTCGCGCCCGAGCGCCGCCCTGTGCAAATATTTTTGAAAACCAACACAGTTTGAGCAGTCACACAATAATGATCATAACTCACTCGTTTTTTGTCCAAAAATTACAAATTTACTGTCAAATCGAAGGTATCGAAGATTACTACGTTTTATATGTTGAAAGTTTTTTCAGAAAATCAATCAAAAATTCACAGTAATCAAAATGACCGCAAAATCTATTTTTGAGATCTAAAAATCATTTTAAACATCATAGTTTGAGCAGTCACACGAAAATGATCATAATTCACTCATTTCTTGTCCAAAAATTATGAATTTACTGTCAAATCGAAGATATAGAAAATTAATACTGTTTTATATGTTGAAAACATTTCTAGAAAATCAACCGAATATGAACAGTACATGAAAGGACAGCAACATCTGGTTTTGAGATCTAAAATTCGTTTCAAATTCAATCCAACCAATTTCGCTCAAACTCTTGCACATCATACATGAATTTTTGCACATAATAAACATCAAAACATATACTATGACGAGATCGATGCAAAAATGAAAGAATATACATGCCTTTGCGTATAGACGCTCGAAGATAACGAATACCGACGCGGTGGATCATAGGAGATGACTGGGAAACGATGATGCACAATTTTCTTGCTCGAAAATGAGCAGAAATCAACAGAACTTTGCTAAAGAAAGGGTGGCTGCTGCTGAGAAACTTTTACTCTAAAAAATACTGAAATAACAAGTGTGTGTGCAAGCAGCCGGGGGACGTGTGTGTGTGCAAAGAAAGTTGTAACGTGTGTGTGTGGGTGGTTAGGGGGAATTAATTAGGAAAAAATAAATTGCTTAATTAAACAATTAGCAAGCTAATTAGAATACTAACCGCCTACTAACTACAACAAAATTCCTTAATTTAAAATAAAATGTACATGTGACAAATCTTAAAAGTTTAAAATCTACTACTATTCAAATTAGTATTTTAGAAAAGTTTAAAATCGTAAAATCACCTAATAAATAAATTAGGCTTTAAAATGCTAAAAACTTAATAAATCATTTAAAATGTCACTTTCTTGACTTGAAATAAAATACGACTTTTTAAAATCGCCTAAATCGTCGTCGGTCTCTTTTCGTAGATCCCGCATCGAATATTCGCCTGAAACATGAAACTTAAGAAAGCATTTTTAACATGCATCAAATAAACATAAATAATTTAAAATAGTTCAAATCATAAATCATGCATCGTTAAAATCATTTCAAAATTAAATAAATAATTTAATAATTTAAATAAATGCATGGGTTTTACGTGTACTGATTTTAGGCTCTACACTTCTCTTCAAGGCTATCATCTATCTTATTCAAATTTAAGTTCACCATAAACCCATTAAATTAGGAAGATAATGACAACAAATTGATGTCATAAAGTAACTCGTTAGGAATCACCTATTCCACGCCCACCACCTTCTCAATAATTCCAATCATATGTACACCACCCTCATGGGCCAGAGCTCCATCTTGCATGTGTGTGGTCATGAGCTCCTTCAAAGTGGTGTGCATCATTATACGAGTTTCAAGAACCATGCAACTCTTGCATATATATTCGAATGTCAACAGCATTCAACATTTCCTCAATCTGTATCTACAGTTCATTTGACATAGAAGCGAGCTTATAACACTTTAGTTTGCATACTATGGTCCCACCATCTTGCATGCTTTGTCAGTTCAGCAAGACTGACATTAGTTTGTATGCTATTTTCTCCGAATTTAAAACCATTTTCCCAGCCAATTTTGAAAATTAGTGTTCAGTTAGCTTGTTTTAATAACAGAAATGAATTATGTGACGAAATCATAAATATACTGATATGGAAACAAAATAAACATTACCTATTATTTTAAAATATTTTGTAAGACGTAAAATATGGACTTTTGTTTTTACGAATTGCCTCCCAATATTTTGAGATTTTCACCACCCTCATATGAAAAATAGGAAATCCAATTTCCTTAGTGAGTACGCAAGGCTCAATTGTGAAATTATGATCCCGAATAATATCAACCAATCATAAGTTCCAAAAGGTAGAGCCCAATTGCAAATCCTTGCAACCCTTACGTAATTTTGCTTCACGTTTGAGGAGGTCCAATAATATGATCTTCTTTCTCTTCACGCGTCGAGCCTGGCCCATCAATGTTGAACCTTAGTGGACGGTCACCATGAGATCCTCCAATAATATGAGCCGAAGTCATGGGAGTTCAACGTAGTTCACATCAAATATGTCAGTAGAAGTCACATCTTTCCGGCATCCAGGGCAACCCAATAATATGAGCCAGACACTGACCGCGGGTAGCGTTCATCATGAAACTACCGTTCATGGAATGCAATGAATTATTAAACTTTCTTTTAGTTATCCTTTTAATTGGCTTCATTTAAATTTTGGATTTCATCCAAAATGAGGGATTTCAATTTTAAAAATCTGTCTCATCAATAATTTTAAAACTCATGTCATGTTTGTTTGTATGATTTCCGGATTCATGCAACTTTTGTTATCATATAAATAATAACGCACAAACTGATTATTTATAATATATCACATACATCATAAATAATAAAGGATGATCGATAAACAAGATCCAATTGATTCATATGAGCCACATACGGATCTATGTCCATAATCTAGGTAAATGCAGGGATGTGAAATGCAATATTACATAAACTTCCAATATTTTACATGTCTTCGATCTCAAAAACTACTTCTGAAGATCCGGCCTATCGTCTTCAAATATTTATCTCCACCTAATTCTAATATTTACAATAAACATTCATGGCACATTGGGATACAAATTTATGGGGAGGGAACGGACCATAAACCAAGGTCCAGTTTTAATTATCAAATAATCAAAATTACAACACGTAAAATATCCTAACATACACCTACCACATTGGTCATGGCTCTCGATAATCCTTATAACATATAATATCATATATTATATAAATTCGATAATATCACATACTATCAATAAATCGTGTATCTCATAAATTATTACTAACCGCCATAATTATCAAATTAAATAAACATTTTTATTTAATTCAATTAATTAAATTTCTTGTAAAACACCTTTTACCATAAATAATTAAAATCTTATTTCAATTATTTATTTTGTAAGAAATTAATTTTATCAAAATTATTGTAGTGATAAAATCGTCCGTATTTTCATAAAATATTAATTTAACCCAAAATTTTGAAAAATCAGAAAATCACCCCCTAGGCCCGAACAATTCAAGCTCATGACCAAGCGCGGTTCCTGAGATGTTCCTAGGCCCCCACCCGCTGTCCGATCTGATCGGGGACTGGCGAGTGCAGCTGTGCGCCAGGCGGGCAGGCCGTGCGCGTTGTGCCCACGCCGCGCGCGTCTGCCCTGAACAGTTCCAGGCAGACCCAAATTTTATTTATTTATTTTTTAAAATCTTGTTTTTGAAAAATAACTTTTAGGGGCCTTTTTTTAAAAATTCTTACATGGTTAGAAATAATTAAATCAACACAATTTAACTAAAACACACGATTGAGAATAACCTGGCTTTGATACCACTGTTGGTGCATCGTATTCTCGCACCCAAGATGCAGCGGAAGTTCAAATTTTTTTTGCTTGGACGTCGTGTGTTCATAACCAAACATAGGGTGTTCTATGAATTATATCTTCGCGTATATAATGCTGAACTCCAAACTATTCATGTTTTTAAGTGGAGATAACTCTTCTTGTATATCCATACGAACGGCTTTTCAATTTTGCTCGCCTAATTAGTTCCACGATTGAAAACTTTGTTCCCTGCTTGGCTTGCACTAGAAATCACAAACAATTTCTTAGTTGAGACTGAGACGTCGGAGTCGGTGTTGCGACAACATGGTGCGTCACAAGGAAAAAACACGCGTCCAGATTTTTCTTCACTTTTTCAAAGTGGCCGAACTTTTTGAAAAAATGGCCGAGAGATTCTTTGGTAAGAATCTTAATTGATTCTTCATCAATTATTATCGAAACTAATTAAGTCAATAATCCAAGAGTTACATGACTTGGTTTGCATCCAATTCAAGCTTGGCCGTGACTTTCAATTCAAGGAAAGATTAAAGCTTTGTCGTGTATTTTGTGCAAGAAAACAAACATGATGCATTAAGCCCGTTATGGTGTTGACTCAAAATCCAATTAGGAGTCCCTCTCCCTCTAGGACTCTATCTTTTCATTATATTTAAGCTCTCGTAATATTAATATATTATATTAATTAATTTTTGATAATACATAATATATTAATGCCATATATACACATTTTATATCACCATATAAAATATATACATATATATGTACATTAATTAAATTAAATAACTATTATTTAATTTATAAAATTTTGGTTAATTTAATTCGAGACACATCTAGAATATCTATGGGAATTTGTGCATGTTAGTAGTCACAACTACTAGCACAATCATTTAATTAGTAAATTCTTAATTTAATAAATAAATGATTCTGAACTCATTATAACCCCAATCGACGATCCGAGAGCGCCGATGTATCAAGGATACAAGTCTCGTTCATATAATAAAAATCGAAAATCTCGGTTTTACTTACCATATTGGGCAACTGCAAGTTTTAGTGAACTCTTTCACAAAACATGCAGTTCCACTATCCTTCTTTAATTAGCTATTAGGCTGACATTCATTTCTTCCATCGTACGGTATCAGCTCATAAACCCCTTTATAAGCTTCTTGTTTGATCTCCATCAAACAATAGCCCCCAAATTCCAACTCCTTGAAATTTGAATGTCTCAACGGGAACACAGAGACCCATTTATAAGCTTCTGTTTGATCTCCATCAAACAATAGCCCCCAAATTCCAACTCCTTGAAATTTGACTATCTCAACAGGAACACAAAGTCCGATACTTGTGTGACCCTCAATGGTTCAAGGATACAGCTAGCCATGGATTCACATCTCCATGTGATACAGAATAACATTTATTCTTATTCGGGCTTACCTAGTTAGCCTCATTCTTTTCATCAACTCCTTGAACAAAATGTCAGAACTCATATCTGATTGCACCCATCGAATCACTGGTAAGAGCGTTTAGCAGCATCACCTCATGATTCCCTAGGTATCACTGATAGTGTATGCAAGAACCTTTAGTCATGGTTAGAATACAGTACGGTCCCTTCAACACATATATCTCGATCGAATCTGTAACCATTCGTATATCGAGAATTGCATATGAATTCGATAACGACTGCGATTTATCTTTGAGTACTAATAGTGACATGGTATGTGCAACTAGGAAAACATCTTTCCCTAAATCACATTTCTTGCTCTGTCCAGAGACTCCTTGCACTCTTAGCTCATCAGATCACATAGGATATCTTCACCCATAGGTGAATGGTGAATCCCAGACTACAATGCATTTACTCCTACGTATTTCGAAACTACACCCAACCTCGCCACCTGATGAACCTCAATGAAGTCGGTAAATAGATAAAAGTGCATGCTTGTACGTATATCCCCTACATCATCTCGGGTCAAAGGACTAATGGTATATAAATATAACTGTGGATTATTCCACTCGATAAGTGAGAACCACTTGGACAGTCCGAGAGAGGGTTGTTCAGTGCATCATCGTATGATCACCCATATGTGTGAATGGACATCTCCATGTCCTTGCCAATGAAATATGGCGTTTACATCACATATACTAGTCTCGAGCTCGAGCGACCTTTATCCTTGTTTTAGGCTGCTGATTCGACTAGGAACCTGTTTAGAATATACAGTACACTTCCTAATGATTTTCATGATCTTACGATGCGACACAGACCTCATGTTACATATTATATATTCAAGGACTTTATCTATGCAGCTTGCATGGGTATACAGTTAAAGTGTAATTCTATAATCGAATAAAATCATAAAATATTCTTAAAATAAAGATTATTTTAATTAGAGTCATTAAAAGCCCTAGCCACATGTTGGCTTGCCGGACACCTACTCTAACATAAATAATTTCCTTGAATATACTATAACACCATTATGTCTATCTTACAACGTAGATAATGAAATTTATTAAGATGTATATTTTACATTCTAAAATTTTTTCTAGTCGATGCAGCCACCTAAAAATAAGGATAAAGATGTTAACGCAACGTTGCATTGGCATGGACATGGAGATGTCCAACTATATAGATTGCTTATCATATGATGATTGCAATGAAAAAACATCCCTAAAACCTTTCAACTGGTTATCATTTATTGAATGGATTAGTAAGTTGTTATAGTCGTACACCATTAAGCATTTAACCCGAGACAACATATAGGCTCTGCGTACTAGTGTTGCACTTTATCTCGTTTAACGACTCCGAGAGGGTCATCAGGTGACAAGGTTGGGTGTATTTTCGACATACATAGTAGTCGATGCATTGTAGTTCAGGATTTACTGCTCACATACGGGTGTAGATATGTTATGTGATCTGATGAGTTAAAAGTGCAACGAATATATGGCCAGAGTATGAGTTGGCCTTTAAAGAAAATTGTTTTCTTAGTTTCACACACGATGCCACTATGATTACTGAAAGATACATCACATCATTATCGAATACACTTGAAACTCTCGATATACCAATGTGTAACGTCCAAAAGTCAACCCATGTAAACCGCTTGCATGCAAATGATTTTAATTGCTTAATTGCTTTATTTAATTTATTTTAAATTCTTAAATGATACATAGATATGATTGAAGGTCTAATTGCATTATTTCATGAAAATGAGATTTTATCCGAATATTCGCTAATAGGATGGGGAAATGAGTCCGGGGACGACCAAGATAAAATATTTTTCGATAAATATTTTTTAGGCTTAATAATATGATTATATATGATTAAAATTTTCTAAAAATGTTGGAGCCCAAATTATTTTACGACATGAGATCGATATTATCTGGGAAGCTGGTTTTAGCCAAACGAAGGACTTTTAACATCAAATTTTCAAAAATTATTAAAAGAAACCTAGGGCTCTTGAGACTCCATTTAGCCGAAATTTACACACAAAACACACACAAGAATTTGAAAATTTCAAGAGGAAAATTCAAGGATCATTCGTCGCCCGTTCGTCTCTCTTCGCAACCCACGCCAACCATCGAATATTCAAAAGTTTTTATCGCAAAGGCACGCTTCTAAACTCTTTTGATGTACCATTCAATCATATGATGCATGATTGATGCTTGTTAGCATAAAAATTATTTGAGTACAAATCGCTTAACGTTTTGATGATTATTTTCAAAGTTTTGATGATTTTACGATTTATTTGAGAACGTTGTGAATTCCAAGGAACATGTTGCCAAAATAAGATATTTAAGGGATGGAAATAGAGTCATTTAAAGGTGGAATGTAGGCTGGAACCGAGCTTGGACAAGGATGGATGAACCTAGGATTTCAAAGGCCACTCGAAGGGTTTAAGGTGAAAGGTGGCTCGGCTAGGGGGATTCAATGCCTAGGGCTTGTACGTGGCTTGGGTGAGAGGCTAAGAGGAGTCATGCGGGGCTGGACCCATGGCTTGGTGCGCTAAAGCCATGCGCAAACCCCAAGGGGAATTAGGGCTCGTGCACGGCTTGATATTGCAGCGAGGGGCACGCGGCTGGTCTAGGGGGCTAGGCAGGTCCAGTAGGGTCTAGGGAGGATGTCTTGGGGTTATGACACGGTCTGGTGCAGCATGGTCCATGGTGGCTCAGGTTGTTGAGGGCCGCTGATGTTGGGAGCTTAAGGGAAAAGAGCGTGCGGCTTGTCTTGAGGCTAACAGACTAGGGGTGCTGGTCCAGGATGGTTCAAGGTGGTCTAGAAGGGCCTAGACATGGTCTGTTCCCAGGTGGCTCGATAGTGGTTCGAAGGTTTTGGGAGAAACATGGCTTAGGAAGGGTCTAGGGTTCTGTTATAGCCTAGGGAGGAAAGTGGCTTGAACCGTGGCTCACGGGGAATGGTTCATGACTCACAAGGCTAGTTTAGGTATGAAAAGCTTATGTTTAAATGTTGAGAAAAAAACATTAAGTTTGGGATTTATTCGGGATTATAACGTTTAACGGTTTAGTAATTAAGCCAATAAATTGAAAGGCTCGGGTTTACGTCTAAGAAAAATATTAAAAATAAATTTTTATGCTTATATGATTGTTTAGGATAGGCTCGAGTCGATAAAATTAAGAAAATGTCAAAATCGGGAATTTTAGAGTCAAAGGGTAAAATGGTCATTTTGCGTCTTGGGTAGTACAAAAGGTCTGACAGTGTCTCGAAGGATCATAATACATGATAAATGATATTTTAAAATGTTTATGATGAAAATATAAAATTTTATGATGTATTCTAAAGCTGTACGATATTTTCTACCAAAATGCTATTTTTGGAAAAGACGCGATATTTTATGAATAAAAAGGAAAGAAAATAATTTTGAAAGATGTGAATTGACTGTGACAAATATGATATGATATGATATGATTGTGAATATCGTGAGGGAGAAATCCTCATAGGAGCCCGTCGATCGTATTTACATTTACAGCGGTGCCTAGTGTCCGTCCCCATGCACAATGGTGAGCTAAGACTGATCAGTCGACTACATGATATGATTACAACTAGTCACTTTCAAGGATCAAACTTCACCTAAAATTATATATGATGATGGAAAGCTTTATGATTAAATGATTTATGATTACAAGCTTATTTTCAATAAAAAATATGATTTTCATGCATGTGCTTGTATATATATTATTTGTTACTCATGGTTAAAACGTGATGAGTCATTAGACTAACTAGGTTTGGATGGTTGTAGGTGAGGATGATATTGAGGGATGAGCTGATACTATAGTGGATCGAGTCCGACTGTACACTCCCGAGGGAATTTATTTTCCGCATTAGCTTGATAGTTGAAGTTTTGAACTAAAGATTTTGAGAATGATTTATTTAGAGATTTTTATGCTTTATTTTGAAGTTTAGTTTTGATAATGTAAAAAATTGACATAGGACTATTTGTTAATTGATGATTTAAGGACATTTTATGCACTTAAGATTTTTAAATGTTAAATTATTTTTTGGATTTTGAAAATATTGAATTATGTTAGGATGCAAGTTTTGACTTTTTTTTAAAAAGGACGTTTCAGTTGGTATCAGAGCCAAGGATCCCCAAAGGGTTGTGTTACTGCCACTCCGAGTAGCTTGAGAAGTCAAGCATCAAGTCTGTGAGTTTTTACTGCTTTAGATTTTATATGATGATTTTTAAATGATTTTATGGTGCATGAATTAAGAGGTTATATGTATGTTTTTAAAATGTTAAATGCATGTTAGTTACGTGATTTGAACGACTTATACAGAGATACCTCCTAGACGTGTTCTTGCAGAGATAGTGATGATATACAGGAGGAGGAGGTTCTACCGCCTCCACCTAATCAGGATGCTAGTGCTCGTGTGCTAGCAGGGATGACTCAATTATTGGCTCAGCATTTTGGGAATGCTGCAAGGGTCCGACCCGAGGCTGTTTATGATCGATTTAGGAGGATAGATCTCGAGGATTTTTTTGGCACTACTAATCCATTCGTGGCTGATGGATGGATTAGATCGTTGGAGGTGATTTTTAGGTATATAGATATGGCGGAAGTTGACCGGGTTCGTTGTACCATTTATTTGCTGAAGGGCGATGCTTCCTTATGGTGGGAGGGAGCGGAGCGAGGAGTTAATCTGGCAACTCTGACTTGGGAGGGCTTCAAGAGGGTATTCTA
Source organism: Primulina tabacum (assembly GCF_025594145.1). NCBI lineage: Eukaryota > Viridiplantae > Streptophyta > Magnoliopsida > Lamiales > Gesneriaceae > Primulina > Primulina tabacum. The sequence continues at coordinate 42,258,558 of NC_134550.1, read as the reverse complement.
TGATAAGTATTTCACTACCGATGTTCGTTCGAGGTTGAAGAGAGATTTCATGAGTCTCCGCCAGGGGGATTTATCTGTTGATGAGTTTGTTCAGAAGTTTGATAAGGGTTGTCATTTTGTGTCCCTGATTGCAAATGATGTTGCAGAAAATCTACGAGATTTCTTGGATGGTTTGAGGCCGGAGATCCATTGAGATGTGATGCTGACTGGTCCTATTGACTATACAGCTGGTGTTGCTAAAGATTTTCAAGCCGAGAAATCTCTGAAAGACATTGACTGGAAGATGCAACGCAAGAGGAACCGTGCCCAGCAATCGAGTCAGCAGAACAAGAGGCCATTCAAGGGACCACCGAAGCGGCGAGGATGGCATAAACCTCAAGGACAGCTACCTAAAGAAAACATCCCGAAGACTGAGGATAGACCACTCTGTAAGGAGTGCAATCGCCATCACTACGGTAAGTGCATGTGGGGAACCTACAAGTGCTTTAGGTGCGGAGGAATGGAGCATAAGGCTGCTAATTGCCCAAAGTATAAGCAGCCCGCGACTAGAAGTGTAAGGTCTAGGAAATTCGAACTACGTAACATGACTGCATGCAATATAAGGTTTTATTTAAAAATGCGTGTTTAATGATTTTCATGCATTTAATGCATGATTATTATATGGTTAGGATTTATTTCATGATTATTTTAAGTTTCATGCATTAGGGTTTTAAGTTGCATTTTGCGCTTGAACGGGTAACGTGCTTGAACGAGTAACGCACACCGGGGATAATTAGGAAAAATATTTTTATTAAATAATTAATTTTAATTGTAATTTTAAGTTTGAAAATGGGCCTTGGTTGGGTGTTTTTATTAGCCGGGCACGGTTTTAACCACTACGCAAATTTTAACGGTTCGGAGGACTTTTTGAGAGTGCAGACAATATTTTAGAAAACGTAACTAAAAAAAATATTTTTTCGGAGTGTGTTTGGGCTTGATGGGTTCATTCTAATGCTTAGTGGGCCCAAAAAACTTTTAAATTCATTTAATCATAATTAGGGCCCATTTATGCATGAATTTTCTACTTAAACCCTACACCATCAAACCCTAACCCTAAACCTAATTTAGGCCGCCCCCTTCCTCTCATTCAGCAGCCATTCCCCACGTTTTTCAGCATCAAATCAGCAGCAAGCTTCGGCCTTTGAGATTTTTTCAAGAAAACTCATCCTCCGCCTCTTCGGTTCACGTCCTCCGCGTAGTTCTTCGAGTTTTCAAGCGTATAAACGTTAAGGCACGCCATGTGTCTTCTTTTTACCATCATGCACGTCGTATTTATTCTGATATGTGTGGTATGTATGTATAATGCTCGGTCCTTGCATGATATCACATTTTTGGCTTTGGTTTGTCATGAAATACATACGTTTATGCATATAACTCACGCTTTTGTGATTTACGTGCAAGGGGGCTGCCATCTTGGGTTAGCTAGGAAGCTGTTAATGTTGAGAAGGAAGAGGGTTAAGGGCTGGAGTCAAAGCTTCGGTGGTATAGGTGATGATGTATGAGGCCCGATCGGTGCTAGTGGTGGTTTTGGATTCAGTGTGCTAAGTTCTTGGGCTGGTGGTGCGCCGGCTGTGCAAGGGTCGTCCCTAGCCCTGGACCAAACCCTGGTGGGTCTGAGCCGCGGCCTAGAGTGGCTCGAACATGGCTGGAGTTAGTGGAGAAGACGATCGAGGGTGAGTGAGTCAAGTATGTCGCTGGTGGAGGTCCCTTGGTGGCTCTCAGATGTCAGCGTGTGGCAGCATGCATGGGGCTATGAGCTTCGGTTAGGTTGGTCCAGGGGTAAAATGGTCAATTAGGGTTTTCAGGGGTAAAATGGTCATTTTACATGCGGGACGAGTTTGTTGTGGCTGACGATATTTGTATACGATGAGCTGTAAGGACAAGGCTCAGTGGATGGGTAATACTGTCGCTGATGTCCTCGCCGCCGGATACCACAGTTATATGTAGATGGATCCATTGAATATAGCTGATAAGAAAGTCACAACTAACGAGCTGAATTCAATTAAATAAAATGAACAAGTATATGATGTTGTGATCAGATGTTTTACACGTTATGCTTTTAAGACATGTTTACTTTTATGCTTTTAAGTTCATGAAATGTATTTTTATTACGATACTTTTCATTGTTGCATGCATGTATATGTAATTGTTATTAACGTTACATATGTGTTGATTCTTTAGACCACTAGGCGTCAATGTTGCAGGTGAGCATACTGATGAGGAGGCTGGAGGCGCCGAAGTCTGTGTATGCGAGACTGGATGTGCGCACGTGAACCTGAGGACCAAATATTTTCCACACATCACGATTTGATATAGGAGTGGAAATAATTATTTTATATGCTATGTTTTGACATGTTGATGGTTGTGAGGATTTTTACTTGTTTCATATTTTCATTATTTTAAAACGTAAGTCGGGGCTTGACGATTTATCTACTTTTAAATTGCAGTATTTTTATCTGTCATTGGATTACATCTATTTTCAGCAGTGTTGCATGAATGCATAATTTATGAAATTCGGGTTTGAGCTTGTAAAAAAAATTAGTAGCATTTTTATGCAGTAGACATATCAGTTGGTATCATAGCAAGAGTCCTATGTAGAGTTGTGCCACTGCCAGCTTCTGCAGCTTAGTCTTCAAGACTCGAGCATGTAAGCATTTATGTTTTAAATGTTTTAACTAGTTTATTGATATCACTTGCATGATTGTATGTTATACGTTTTATAGCGATTTACAGTACATGTTTAGATGCTTCCATGGTTTAAAGATTAAATGTTTGCAAAACTAGATTAAATTGCATTATGGGTTATGTTTAGAATTTGGACTGTATTCAGATACCATGCCATACAGACGCGGCCCTAGCACAGATCGTCATGATGATACTTCCAGAGACGATAGAGGCTTTCCACCTCCACCACCACCGCCATTGGATACAGCTACTTGAGTTCTCGAGGGCATGGCTAGACTTTTGGAGCAGACGCTTCAGGATCCTCGCTCTGATACATACATTTATGATCAGTTTCGACGGCTCAACCCGAAGTAGTTTGGGGGTACTACTGACCCTTTCGTAGCGGAGGGTTGGATTTGGTCTTTGGAGCTACACTTCCAGTACTTGCAGATGATGGATGGCAGCCGGGTAAGGTGTGCCACTTATATGTTGGGAGATGATGCATCTCTTTGGTGGGAGGGAGCAGCGCATGGGCTGAACTTGGCTACCCTCACTTGGGATCAGTTCAAGGAGGTGTTCTATGACAAATATTTATAAGCAGACGTCAAGGGCCGCCTGACGAGGGAGTTTATGAGTCTCCGCCAAGGGGACTCTACTGTTGCCGACTACCAAGAAGTTTGACCAGGGACCAATCCACCCGGTAAAGTATGACCGAGGATCTTATGTATGTGGTAGTGGACATCCCTGCAAGCCCAGTACTATGGTTTAGTCTGATCAGACGTATTATGTTATGGGTCACTTTCTTTGAAACATATCTCTACGCAAAATGATGATGATATGAATGTTTAAGTATGTATGATACAATTAGGTTTATGAAAATGTTTATAAATCGATGGCACGTCTATGGTTATGTAGGTATGTTCAAAGTTAAGTTATGTATGTGTTACTTTAAAATGTATGTGGTTTTATTATACGTTACTTTCTATTCTCAGTTTATACATGTTGAACCTTTAACCTCACTAGACATGATCGATGCAGGTGAGGACGAGTTTGAGGAGACGAGAGGCAGAGACCGGTGAGATGGCTCGGACTAGGCGGAGGACTAACCCGAGGAGTGCTTAAGTTTAAGGATTTTTATGCATGTTATTTCATTTACTCTGATTTTAACGAATTACTTTATGACGTTTTAAAGAAGTATTTGTTGCAAGTTGTTTACAATTTCAAATATTTGTTCAAGCATTTTAATTATTTGGCATTTTGAATGAGAATTTCTTATTTAAGAAAAATTTTTATTTTCCGCAAATTTTAAGTATGTTCAAAAGCACGGTACGTTACAGTTGTAGTATCTGCTGACAGACTGATAGTTCGTACAAAAAGCAGAACATATGTAACAAAACAAAACAGTCTGATATTTTGTACCACTGTCAGATAAAGTCAACAGCTTGAACTAAACGACGATTCAACGTATATTTGTTATTAAATGTATTCAATACAACCGTGGATTGAAAACTATATATAGCTGATCAACTCAGCTGAAGAAGGTTGGTGAACATACTGAATACACTATTGTTGATCATCAATCAGTTGCAATAGTCTTTTTGAGCATTTTCTAAATCTACAAATTTCACACTTACGCTCTTATTTTCATTGTATTAATTCAAAGAATTCATGCTACTTGTTATGAGCGAATCAGTTATTTGTTGTAAAGAATTGGAAAAACTAAGATTTTCAGTTTGTTAGGTATATGTGTCCACCTGAAGTGGATTATTACAATCTGTTGTAATACATCAAAGTCTTTTAGTGAAAAATATATCCTTGAGACAGAAGGGGTGAAGTTGGAGCAATTGAAGACTTAGAACATCCATAAAATTTGTGTGTTCTAGTTCATTATCTATTCAATCTTTGCAATATCATACATTCAGTATTCAATCTATATTTCAATCTATTTCCGCACTATTATTATTGATTGATTTATATCGAGAAACAAGATTTCAAAGTAAGTCAAATAAAATACTTATTCATACCTAAAGAGATTTCAGAAAGGCTGAATGTTTATTCAACCACTCTTTCTAAACACTCAGACTGTATTAACCGATCTTATCAAGTGGTAGAACTTAATTTTATTTATATTACTTTTTTAAAAAAAAAATTAAAAAAAACAGAGAATTGGAAAACAGTTTTGAGGTCATAATTAGTTTTAATATGATTTTTGAAATTCTCTAGCATGTGAGGATATCTAATTGATTACATGAATGCTTTTGAAAATAGATAATTTGCTAACTTTGGAACATTTTAATTTGTAATGCAAATTATAATTTGACATGGTTGTTGAATATTTTGAGCACGAAGATATCATAATTTGTCAAATGTACATAACGTAGTGAAGATTGTGTGAGCCTTGTGATAGTTTTAAGTAGTCGCTAGTGCATGCTAGAACTTGACTACATATTCTTTGAGGCATAAATCTAGTGTTGTGACATCGTATTTTTGCACCCAATACGCAGCGGAAATTTTAAATTTTGCGTCTCGACATTCAAGATGTTGCTTGGGCGTCGTGTCTTTAACAAATCATTTATAGGGTTTTTATGAGTTTATACCTGCGTGTATACAACGAGGGACTCTATTCCGATTTTTAAGTGGAGATAGCCATTCTTGTAAATCCCTATAATGAAACTCCGAATTGTTCGTCAAATTAGGTCCACGATCAGAAGCTATGTTCCTCACTTGGATTGCACTAGAAATCACAAGCGATTAATGCGTTGCGACTGTAGCCTCCGAATTTCCAAAATCTAGAGACGGAGCAACGACGGCGATGCGACATGGATGGAACACAAAGTACCAGAAAATTTTCCTTGATTAACAACAAGGTGGCCGTGAGTTGGGTTAAGGAATTGGACATGATTTGTGGTCAATTTTTGTGTGCAATTCTTTTGGTATCTCTTTAAGACCTCTCATGGTGTATATATAGAATGAGACTCCTAATTTAATTAAGAGTCCCTCTCCCAGAAGGACTCGGAGAGTTCTTGTGGTACTAGGACTCTACATATATCATTATATAAAAACTCCCATATAATTAATATATAATATATTTATTAATTTTTAATAATACATGATATTTTAATACCATATATATATATACATATATTTTATATCACTATATAAAATGTGTGTATATATATTAAATTAAATAATCATTATTTAATTTATAAAATCAACTCATTGGTTAATTTAATTCTAGACTCCTATAGAACATTTATGAGAATTTGTGCATGTCAGTAGTCACCATTACTAGCACAATCATCTAATCAGTAAATTCTAAATTCACTAAATAAATGACTTCAAACTCATTATAAGCTCGATCGACGATATGAGAGTGCCGATGTATCAAGGATACAAGACGACTCGTTTATATAATGAAAAATAAAAATGTCGAAGATAAAAATTTTCACTTACCCTATTGGCCGACTGCGAGTTTAATGAACTCCTTCACAAAACAGGAAGTTCCACTCTCCTTCCTTATTTTGCAATTAAGCTAACTTCCATTTCTTCCATCTTTTGGAATTCACTTATAAACTCTTTTATAAGCTTCATGTTTGATCTCCATCAAACTATAGCCGCGAAATTTCAATTCCTTGAACTTTGAGTTTCTCAACGGGAACACAGAGTTTGACACTTGTGTGACCCTCAATGGTTCAAGAATACAGCTAGCCATGGGTTCACATCTCCATGCGATTCAGAATAATATTTATTCATATTTGGGCTTACCTTAGTTAGCCTCATTCTTTTCATCAACTCCTTGATAAAAAATGTCAAAATTCATTTCTGATTAAACCCATCGTATCATGGCAAGAGCGTCTAGTAACATCACCCCATGATCCCCTAGGTATCACTGATAGTGCCTGCAAGAACATTTAGTCATGGTTAGCGTACAATACGGTCCCTTCAATACCTATATCTTGATCGAATCTTCAACCATTGGTATATCGAGAGTTGCATATAAATTTGATAACGATGTGATGTATCTTTGAGTAATAGTGTCATGGTATGCGCAACTGAGGAAACACGTTTCCAAACCATACATGTCTTACTCTGACCAGATATTCGTTGCACTATTAACTCATCAGACCATATATGATATCTTTACCCGTAGGCAAACGATGAATCCCTGACTACAATGCATTTACTCCTACGTATTTCGAAATTGTACTCAATCTCACCACCTGAAGAACCTCAATGGAGTCGGTAAACAGATCAAAGTGTATGCTAGTACGTATAGTCTCTACATCGTCTCGAGTAAAAGAACTAATGGTGTACAACAATAACTGCGGACTATTCCACTCGATAAGTGAGAACCACTTGGACAGTCCGAGGGAGAGTTGTTCAGTGCTTCATCATATGATCACCCATATGTGTGAATGAACATCTCCATGCCCTTGCCAATGAAACATGGCATTTACATCATAGATGCTAGTCTCGAGTTCGAGCGAATTTTATCTTTATTTTAGGTGGCCGATTCAACTAGGAACCTGTTAAGAAAATACGGTATACTTCCTGATGTGTTTGATGATCTTTCATTAAAAGGAAGACCTCATGGTAGCTATTGTATATTAAAGGACATTATCTATGCAGCCTACAAGGGTATACAAATAAAGTATAATGCCATAATCGAATAAAATCATAAAATATTATCAAAATAAAGATTTTTTATATTATAGTTAATAAAAGCCTGAGCCACAAGTTGACTTGCTGAGCAACTACTCTAACAATCTAACACTTGCCCTATAACCAACTACCCATAGATCTTAGACACATTGCTTAGCGATGCTTCTCAAACAATGGTCCTGGCAGGTGCTTCGTCAATAGATCAGCAACGTTATCTGTAGAGGCGACTCTCTTTACCATTATGTCTCCTCTTCCTACAATTTCCCTGATTTTGTGGAACTTCCTGAATATATGTTTGGAACGTTGATGAGACCTCGGTTCCTTTGATTGCACAATGCTACCGATGTTTTCATAGTATACCGGGACTGGATCAACTGTTTGAGGATGAAATTCCTCATCCAAACACCCTCCTTTGTTGTAGCATAAACAACTATGTATTCGACCTCAATGGTTGAATCTGCTGTTGTGTCTTGTTTGGAACTCTTCCATGACACAGCACCACCATTAAGCTTGAATACAAATCCATAGGTCGATTTTGTAGTGTTTTAATACACTTTTCTAATTGTTTCTCTACTTCTGCTCTGAATTCTTTGAACCTTTCAAAGGCTTCATACTTCAAATACACATACTCAAACCTCGAATTGTCATCAATAAAGGTAATGAAGTAGGAATGACCAAATTTCGTGCTAATGCTTAGCGAGCCTCACACATCTATATGGATCAAATCCAACAGATTATTTGCACATTCCACTTTCCTTAGGAAATGGGCCTTGGTCATTTTTATATTTAGAGAGGACTCACATATCTCTAGAGAATTTATGTCTGACGAGTCAAACATGCCATCTCCCACTAGCTTGTGCTTCTTTCTTTGGAAAATATGTTCTCCTAGCGTGCCACGATTGTGCTTGGTTTAGACTATCTTGTTTTCTTTTGTTTGTCGTTGTTGTATCGTGTTTACTTGGACATTCACTTATCATTGCCAAAACATTTCTGTCCCTGATAATTTCTTATGTCCAGGCTTCTTGCAGTGAAACAAACATGTTCTGACTTATCGGGCTTTGTCTAATTTCAGGCTCACCACCTTCTCAATAAACTCAATCATACTTACAACATGCTCATGGGCCAGAGCCCCATTTTTCATGCATGTAGTCATGAGTTTTTTGAAAGTGGTGTGCATCATTGTACGAGTTTCATGCATCATGCAACTCTTGCATGTTTATTCGAATGTCAGTAGCATTCATCATTTCCTCAAACTGTCTTTACATTTTATTTGACATAAAAGCGGGCATATTACACTTTAGTTTGCCTACTATGGTCCCACAATCTTGCATGCTATGTCAATTCAGCAAAAATGACATTAGTTTGTATGCTATTTTCTCCAATTTTAGAACAATTTTCCAGCCAATCTTGAAAATTAGAGTTCGGTTAGCTTTTTTTAATAACGGAAATGGATTACATGACGAAATCGTAAATATACTAATATGGAAACAAAATAAACATTACTGACTATTTTAAAATATTTTGTAAGATATAAAATATGGACTTTTGTTTTTACGAATTGTCTCTCACTTTTTGACATTCTTACCATCCTCTGATGATAACAGGAAATCCAATTTCCTTAGTGAATACGCAAGGCCCAATTACGAAATAATGATCCCAAATAATATCACACAATCATAATTTCCAAAAGGTAGAGCTCAATTGCAACTCCTTGCAACCCTTACTTAATTTACCTCACGTTTGAGGAAAGGATCCAATGATATGATCTCCTTTCTCTTCACGTGTCGAGCACGACCCATCAATGTCAAACCTTAGTGGACGCTCGCCATGAGATCCTCAAAAATATGAGCCGAAGTCATAGGAGTTCCACGTAATGGACATCAAATATGTCAGTGGAAGTCACAGCTTTCAGGCATCCAGGCCTCTTTGATAATATGAGCCAGACACTGACCGCGGGTAGCGTTCATTATGCAACACCGTTGATGGAAGGCAATGAATTGTTAAACTTTCTTTTAATTGTCCTTTTAATGGTCTTAATTTAAATTTTGGATCTAATCCAAAATAAAATATTTTACTTTTAAAATTTTTGTCTCGTTATTAATTTTAAAACCTCGTACCATGATTGTTTGTATGATTGTCAGATTCATTCCAATTTTGTTACTATATTTATAATAATGCACATACTGATAAAATATATCGCATACAACTTAAATAATAAAGGATAATCGATAACCGAGAGCTAATTGATCCATACGAGCCATATACAGATCCATGTCCATATAACCTAGATAAATACAGGGATGCAAATGTAATATTACATAAGATTCCAATATTTTACATTTCTTCGATCTTCAAAACTCATTCCGAAGATCGGGCCCACCGTCTTCAAATCTTAATCTCCCAGTAATTTTAATATTTACATTAAATATTCATGGCACTAGGAAGTTTCATCTTGCTTGCTGAACCCTAAATCAGTTTTATTGTGAATCATCACTAACCGTCATTATTATCAAATTAAATAAATACTTTTATTTAACTTCAAATAATTGAATTTCTTGTAACACACATTTTACCATAAGTAATTAAAATCTTATTTCAATTATTTATTTTGTAAGATATTAGTTTTTATCAAAAATTACTGTATGGGTAAAATCGTCCGTATTTTCATAAAATATCAATTTAGCCCCCGAATTTTTCGATAAGTCAGAAAATGCCTCAAGGACTCTTCGAAAAAGAGTTCCCATCGGGTAGGACTACCTGAGGCTTCCCTCGCTACCCGAACATTTCGAGCAGCGGGCAGGGCCGTGAATTTTTATATTTTATTTTTTATTTTTAGAATCCACAGCCAGCCCAGGGTAGCGCTGACCGGAACCTTTTCGGGCAGCCGCGTTAATATTTTTTTATTTTCAAAAATAAATTTGAAGGGCGTTGTTTCCTGAAAAATTATTACGCGGTTAGAAATAATAAACTCAACACGATTTAAAACACATGGTTGAGAATAATTTGTCTCTGATACTACTGTTGTGACATCGTATTCTCGCATAAAAAATGCAGCGAAATTTTAAAATTTTGTGTCTCGACATTTAAGATAATGCTTGGGCGTCGTGTGTTTAACAAACCATTCATAGGGTGTTTATGAGTTTATACCTACGCGTATGAAACGTTGGACTCCAAACTATTCTGGTTTTAAACGGAGATAGCCTTCTAGTAAATCCCTGCGAAAGGTACTCCAAATTGTTCGTCTAATTAGGTCCACGATCAGAAGTTATGTTCCTCGCTTGGATTGCACTAAAAATCGCAAGCGATTTGTGTCTATTTCCAAAATCCGGAGACAGAGAAACGACGGCGGTGAGGTACAGATGGAACACAAAGTGGCCGAAAATTTTCCTTGAAAAAACAAGGTGGCCGTGAGTTGTGTTAAGGAATTGGAGAGTATTTGAGGTAAATTTGTATGTGCAATTCTTTTGGTATCTCTTTAAGACCTCTCAAGATGTATATATAGAATGAGACTCTCAATCTAATTGTGAGTCTCTCTCCCACAAGGACTAGGTGGTACTAGGACTCTACATATATCATTATATTAAAACCCTTATATAATTAATGAATAATATATTTATTAACTTTTAATAATATATGATATATTAATACCATATATATACATATATTTTATATTACAAATAATCATTTTTTAATTTATAAAACAAACTCATTGGTTAACTTAATTCTAGACTCATCTAGAACATTTATGAAAATTTGTGCATGTTAGTAGTCACCACTACTAACACAATCATCTAATCAGTAAATTCTCAATTCACTAAATAAATGACTCCGAACTCATTATAACCCGATCGAAGATCCGAGAGCGCCGATATATCAAAGATACAAGTCTCGTTTATATAATGAAAAATAAAAATGTCGAAGATCAAAATTTCACTTACCATATTAAGCGACTGCCAGTTTAGTGAACTCTTTCACAAAACAGGCAGTTTCACTCTCCTTCCTTATTTAGCAATTAATTTAACTTCCATTTCTTCCATCTTTTGGAATCCACTTATAAACTCTTTTATAAGCTTCATGTTTGATCTTCATCAAACTATATCCGCTAAATTTCAACTCCTTGAAATTTGACTTTCTCAATAGGAATACAAAACCTGATACTTGTGTGACCCTCAATGTTTCAGGGATATAGCTAGCTGTGGATTCACATCTCGATCGATTCAGAATAACATTTATTCATATTCGGGCTTATCCTAGTTAGTCTTATTCTTTTCATCAACTCCATGATCAAGAATGTCAGAACTCATTTCTGATTACACCCATCCGATCATGGTAAGAGCATCTAGTAGCATCGCCACATGATCCTCTAGGTATCACTGATAGTGCCGGCAAGAACCTTTAGTCATGGTTAGCGTATAGTACGCTCCCTTCAACACATATATCCCAATCGAATCTGCAACCCATTGGTATATCGAGAGTTGCATATAAATTCGATAAAGATGTGATTTATTTTTGAGTATAGTGTCATTGTTCAATCTCCATGCGATTCAAAATATTCTACACCCAACCTCGGCATCTGATGACCCTCAATGGAGTCGATAAACAGATCAAAGTACATGCTAGTACGTATATCCCCTACATTGTCTCGGTCAAAGGACCAATATTTACAACCATAACTGCGGACTATTCCACTCGATAATAACAACCCCTTGGACAGTCCGAGGGAGAGTTCTTTACTGCATAATCATATGATCACTCATCTGTTTGAATGGACATCTCCATGTCCTTTCCAATGAAACATGACGTTTACATCACAGATGCTAGTCTCGAGCTTGAGCGATCTTTATCATTGTTTTAGGAGGCTGATTCGACTAGGAACCTATTTAAAATATACGATACACTTCCTAAGGAGTTTCATGATCTTATGTTGCGAGGCAGACCTGATAGTACCTATTGTATATTCAAAGACTTTTTCTATGCAGTTTGCATGTGTATACAGATAAAGTATAATAACATAATCGAATAAAATTGTAAAATATTATTAACATAAATATTGTTTTACATTAGAGTCAATAAAAGCCCGAGTCACAAGTTGGCTCGCTGGACACCTACTCTAATATCTAGACCATGAGCAAACATGAAAATGATATAGGTAATTTTTAAAACGTTTTAGCCTTTCAAGCCTACGATGTAAACAAAATTTATCCCTAATGTCCCTTTTGAGCTTAATTGAAAAGGAATGGATTTATACTTGCATACAAATAGCCCCCATCGAAATCTTATTCTTTATGCCGCATAGGCGGATCGGAAGAGATGAAATCGAGCTAAAACGAAAAAAGAATAAATGAATTCGAACAAGTTCTGCATGCCGCTGTAATACCAAATGTAACACCGTAAGAAAAAGAAGAACAAGGACATGCCTCTTTAAAGAATCGTGTCTCTTGAAAGTAGAAGTAAATCATCATAGTTGAAGGAAAAGAAATCAAGAAGGAAAGTCAAGGAGCTGTGAACAACCTTGAGTTGGAATTGTGCAGCCTACATGGAATGAAGATCAATTGTAGAAAGAAAAAAACAAGGAATCGTGAGCCAAGTCGTTAAAAGATTCAAGAATCACGTTGAATAAAAAAATATGCTTCGTATCAATTATAGTGAAATTTCGAAAAATAAGGAAACATTAAATTGAAAGACTAGAAGGGCAAGACAAAAATTATTATATGAAGAGGAGGCTGCACATAGACCAAGAATACAATTTTGTAGAGCCCAAAATTAGTACACGTAAAACCCATACATTTATATAAATTATTAAATTATTTATTTAAGCCTAAAATGATTTTCGCAATGCATGATTTATTTCTTCACATTATTTTAAAATGTTACTTGTTTATTAGGTGCACGCTAAAATGTTTTCTTGAGTTTCATGTTTATTAGGTGAACGTTATTAAAACGTCCAAGTTTTGAAATAATTTGCTCAAATGTTATATAAACCTGATCATCATTTTTTTTATTCAAAATATCATAAAAATGCATAATATGGTTTAATGATGCAAAATGAAAATTTTAGAACGTTCCTTTACGTTTAGAATACTCGAAATACGAATACCAAAGCTGTAGAATGTCGGTGAGGAACAGATAACAATTTCTATCATTTTTTCTAAAATTTTAGAACGTTCCTTTACCGTTTTACCCCTGAAACTCTAAAACTTGTTCCGAAGCTTACCAAACTCCTTAATGTTCCAAAATATTTTTATAAACATTCCTAGACGTAAACGTTAACCCAATATAAAACTTAACCGATTCGTTTTAAAACTTGGACCGGGGTCCCGGTTTTAACCCGAATCGACTCGAAACTCAACCAAATTTTTCCCAACATGAATCACCACATAAGAACATCCAGGTAGACCTAAAACTCACTGATTCGGACCACCCAAAGTTCTCACACCTACGTTGCATTTTTCTGAAAAATCCAGCGCCCATTCCAAAAACCCCATTCGCTCAACTCGGCCCTAGCTTGTCAAACAATTAAAAATCCAGCGCCCATTCCAAAAACTCCATTTCAAACAGTCTCATTTGATACATCCAATCATATGTAGATGATTCGAAATCAAAATCTAGATTTTTATTCATACTCAACGGTGATGATGTCTCTTTGAAGAGTTCTCAACAAGACATCACAGCGGATTCAACCATTGAAGCCAGATACATAACTGCATTGGGTGTATCAAATGAGACTGTTTGAATGAGGATTCTTATCGAAGAGTTTGGAATCATTCCAAATGGAGTTGATCTAGTGTCGATATAGACAACATGGTTCCGTTGCGCAAGCAAAAGAGCCAAGATCTCATCATTGAGCCTAACATATACTGAGTAAATTCGATATCATCTAAGAGATTTGGGAAGAGGTGACATTTCAGTAGAGAGAGTCATCTCTGTAGATAACTTTGCTTATCCATTTACGAAACCCCTGCCATGATCATTGTTTGAGAATCATCGTGAAGCAATGAGTTTGAGATCTATATGTAGTTGGCTATATGTCAAATTTTATATTGTCAGAGTAGGTGCCCATCAAGCCAACTTGTGTTTTGGGATTATTGATTTTTGAGTAAAAATATTATTTTATGATTTTATTCAATTATGAAATTTACTTTATTTGTATACTTATGAAAGCTGAATAGATAAAGACCTTGAATATACTATGGTTCTATGAGTCTGTACATATGATGATGATCATGAAATCTATTTAAAAGTTACTGCATATTATAAATGGGCTCTTAGTCGATTTAGCTGTCTAAAATAAGGATAAAGGCTGCTTGAGCTTGTGACTAACATTTGTGATGTGTTGTACCACGTTTCATTCGTAGGGACACAGAGATGTCAAACCATACATGAGTGATAATATGATAAATCACTGAATAGTTATCTCTCGAACTTTCTAAGTGGTTATAGCTTATCGAGTGGATAAGTTAACGGTTATGATTATACACCATTAGTCTTTTAATCTGAGACAACTTGGAGGATCTATGTACTAGCATTGCATTTCTAATTCATTTAATGACTTCATGTGGGTCTTCAGGTGGTGAGATTGAGTTTAGTTTTGACATAAGTAGACCGCTCACTTGCGGGTGTGGATATAGAGCTCAAAACCAGTATAGGTGAACCCATGCATGTATTTAATGGTTAAAATTATTTATTTAATTTTAAAATAATTTTATCGATGCATGATTTATGATTAACATTATTTTAAAATATTTTATGTTTATTTGATGCACGTTAAAATATTTTCTTTAGTTTTATGTTTCAGGCGAATATTCGATGCGGGATCGAGAAAAGGGACCGGTGACGATTTAGGCAATTTACAGAAATGTGGTATTTTATTTCAAGTCAAGAAAATTAGTATTTTAAAAGATTTATGAAGTTTTAAGAATTTTAAAGCCTAATTTAATTATTAGAAGATTTTAAACTTTTAAAGATTTGTTACTTTTGCATTTTATTTTAATTAGGGAAAATTTTGTAAAGTTAGTATGGGAATTACATTTTTATTATCATGTTAATTAGTAATTAAGCAATTTTTCACTAATTAAACCCCTAATCCCCTCCCCACTAACACACACACACGTTACAACAAACTAACACACACACACATTTACACACACACGTTCAGCACACACAACACACACATACACATTTCATTTCATTTTTTTGAGAGGAAAATCTAAGGTTCTTGGTGTTCTCCAACTGCCACCCTTCCTTTCGAATTATTTCAGTGAATTCATGTCTATTTTCTTCAAGAAATCGTGCCACACTCGTCTCGGATCGGCCCTCGCATCTCTTCGCTTCGGTATCGCCGTATCGTGAGTTTTAAAGATTAAAGGCATGTATATTCTTTTATTTTTGCATCGATCTTGTCGTAGTATGTATTTTGATTTATATTGTATGAAAAATATGTTTATGTTATGCAAAATTTTGAGCAAAAATATTTAAAATGATTTTGGATCAAAATTTTAGATCTTAAAACCGAGTCTGCTGTCATTTTGAATACTGTGTATTTTTGGTCGACTTTCTTGAAAAGTGTTAAACTTATAAAACATAGTACTCTTTGATACCTTCAATTTTATAGTAAATTCGTAATTTTTGGAAAAGAAACGAGTGTGTTATGATCATTTTCATGAGACTACTCAAGCTGTGAAATTTTTGTGTCACAAAACCCGTCACCCTCTGTTATTTCGAATCCTGCGAATTTTAGATCGGTTTTCTGGAAACATTTTCAACATATAAAACATATTAATTTTTTATGTCTTCAATTTGATAGCAAATTCATAATTTTTTGATGAGAAACGAGGGAGATATGTTTTTTTATCATAAAATAGCACAAGCTGTGAAATTTCCTTGTCACAAAACCTGTTACCATCTGTTATTTCGAATTCTGCAACTTATAGGTTAGTTTTCTGGAAATGTTTTCAACATATGATTTGTATTACTCTGTGTTATCTTCGATTCAATAGAAAATTTGTAATTTTCTAATAAGAAATGAGAGAGATATGTTTATCATAAAACCGCTCAAGCTATGAAAATTTGTGCATGTTCTTCACGTTTTCTAAAGTTTTGGTTGCAAGCTTCTTTGGAATCTCCTGAATCTTTGCTGTTGTGGTTAGGGCAGCATGTCCAGAGCATTCCAACGAAGCCGTCGATGTTTTTAAGTATGTTCAACATGCAAAAAGAAAATATTTTATGTTTTTGAGGTATGTGAATTGTCTTATGACCAATTATGAACAGGTTTGGAAGCCGGAGTGTTAGAGTAGGTGCCCGTCGGTCCTAGTTTTGGCCGAGGGTTCACATTGAAACTCTATGTTTAAACAATCTTTATTTTAATAATATTTGAAATTATTGTTTTGGCACATATTTATCTGTATAGACATGCTTGTTGATAAGTGCAAGAATTGCACTTAATTTATATGTTAATCCTTTTGATCTATGGTGGTTTCGAACATAATTACACGTGGTTTTTGTTGTTTTTGTGTAGTGTAGGGGATAAACAATTAGTTGATGGTTTAGACGAAATTATAGATATTTTTGAGCGTGAAACTGCGATAGACGACCACAACGCTCAACTTGTACGAAAGACGAGTGCCTAGGCGCTGCCCAAGAAGTGCCGCGGCGCATCATTGCCGAAGTATAAGCGTCGAGGCGCTGCCCACACAGCGCCGCGGAACCACAAGGCCAAAAGACAAGCGCTTAGGCACTAAGGAACAAGCGCCATGGCGCTAACCTTCTGTAATGCCTGAGATTTGATGTGTTGTTAATCTAAAATGATTCTTTGATTAATTGATGTGATTATAGACAGAACGGATCAGACCGGGGGAGCCGGAAAGAAGCTGGAATTTTGTGCGAGGAATGAGCCTCGCGCATATGCGCGACCAGACCGGGCGCATGTGCGCGGAATGGGCAGAAGCACCTCGCGCATATGCGCGACAGGGATCGACGCACATGCACGAGGGTACCTGAGAGTTGTGAAGAATGGAAAAGGGCCTCGCGCATATGCGCGAGCTACCGTGAGACAGACGCGCCGAGACATTATGTCTCGCGCATATGCGCCGAAGAGGGTCGCGCATATGCGCGAGACGTGTTGCTCTTAGGGTGATCCATTTGCCCTTGACATGCAATATATATATATATATATATATATATATATGTTAAGGCTTCAACCTTCAGAATTCAGAAAGAAACAGAGAGAATAGCCGAGGAATGCTTAGGTTTCTTTAAAGCAAAGATTTGTGATTCACGTTAAATCAAGCCGTCTGATTTTGAATCCGACTTCAGTACTGTGTTTCTATCGACGCAGGCTACAATTGGACGTAAGTTTTACTACGTTTTGATATATCTTGAAATTATGATGTTGTCAGCAATCGGATATGATTCATATATAGTGTTTCTGATATGTTAGACATCGTAGAATCAAAGACAAATTGAAAAACAGACTGATTATAGAATTTTTATGAATTTCAGAGTTGATTGGGTTGAGATATGATATCAGATGTGTATCGTTATTGACTATGAGTTGCAGGAATTTATATGTATCGATTTGTACTGCTGGATATATTGAGATTGTACAGTTATGCTGTTGAAACAGAATTTGAGTCAGTTCTGATTATATCCAGTATTGCATGAGAGAGGTATTGATATTGTATTCCTCGTTATTGTCATTGTCAGATTGAGTATTGACAGGCATTGAATCCGAAACTTCGACAGAGTCAGATTGATATAAAGAAAGGTATAAATAAATGTTGATTCGGGATTGCACAACTCGAGTTAGATTTGACTTGAGTTTCCCAAAATCACATACTGAATGATTATTGCATCTGATATTTGCAATTCTTGATATTGATATGCTTATTCTATTGATTTATAGCAAAGAATGAGTTAGAGTTGGGCAGATCCGCCTAGTCTTTGGCAGAACCGCCATGGCAGAACCGTCAAGTCACTGGACTTTTGGATATATATCGATAGACTGAGGAGAAGACCGACTTCTATTGCAGATCTTCAATAATGACAGCCAAAGTCTGGGACTAAGAACGTACCACCATCTAGCTGGGGTAAAGTAGATGGGAGAACGTTGCGTTCTTATTCAGATCGGGATCCCTAGATTAAGATGAGTCTAGTCAGAGTCTAGGAGTCACAGAGTGTGATTCAGAGATTGTATTGATACATGTTTTGCAGATTTGATACATGTTATTGATATGTGTTTCATGCTTTTATATATGCTTTTATATGACTGCATGTTTACATTGTTTATACTGGGATATTTATCTCACCGGAGTTATCCGGCTGTTGTCGTGTTTGTATGTGCATGACAACAGGTGGGACAGGTTCAGGGTCGAGGAGATGAAGAGAGATCGTGATTAGAGTGGAGACTACAGACTTTGATTAGAGATAGGGTTTTAACACTTGATTTGTAGTCCTTAAACCTTAGTTTGAATGATTGTATATAGTACAAGACTTGTACTTTAATACTGACATGTATATTAGAATGTATTCCATTACGTTCCGCATTTAATACTGTATTTTAAAAAGAAAAAAAAATTAGACCATGTTTATTATAATTGATTAAGTTTTCCCAACGATGATTAAGAATATGATTAGCGTCCGGGTCCCCACAACAGGTGATATCAGAGCGATAGATCCTTTAGACTGAGATAGGAGCTAGTGAGCGGGGTAGAATGAGTTTTCTTTCTTTGCTTGTGATTGCTAGCATGTGTTACTGCTTTATATTAGACATGTTTACTTGACTATCTGATTTGATTTGTAACGTGTATTACTAAGAATGAATCAAAACCGATTCTTGATCAGCAGTAAGATGATCAGAGAAGGACTGAAACAGATTTGTTGTATTTGGTTACTAACCCTTTTGGTAATCAAATATGCCTCCCCGAAGAATACCAGAACAGGGTAGTACTTCGAATCCTCCAATGCATGTTACAGCAACACCGATGGAAACACTGTTGAAGAGATTTCAGTCATTTAAACCGCCAACCCTGAAAGGAACAGAGACTTCTGTCGATTGTGAGAGCTTGGTAGATTACATAGAAATGATGTTTGATTCGTTGGATTACACAGATGAGCGGAGAGTGAAACTGATAGGGCACCAGTTGCATGATGTTGCAAAGAACTAGTGGATTACAACAAAGCGGACCTTGGAGCATCGAGGTACAGTTATTACCTGGAATGTATTTAGAACTGAGTTTTATCAGAGATTCTTTCCAGTGTCGTACAGGAAAGATAAGGGAGCAGAATTTGCAAACTTGAGACAGGGTCAATTGAACATTGAGGAGTATGTGACCAAGTTTTCTACCTTGTTACGAGCTATTGCTGATCAGTTCATCAATGGTTTGAATCCTGAGATCTTTACATTGGTGAACACAGGGCGACCGAATAATTTCACTGATACCCTGAACCGAGCCAAAGGAGTAGAAGCTGGTCTGCTTAGACAGAAAGGAGCTTCCTATGTTCCTCCAGCACCGAGACCACAGCAACCACCTCTCAGGTTTGAGGGTGGCAGCAGCAGTGGTGGAAATAAGGACTTCTTGAAAGCTAGAGGAAAGCAATTCAAGAAGGCAGGGAGCAGTTCATCTAGCTCTGGTGGTTCTCGACAGAACTAAAGCTATACTGGAGTGTACTGCCGAACTTGCGGAGGGAGACATCCGACTGAGCAATGCCAGGGAGTGACTCGTAGTTGCAACATCTGCAAACAGCAGGGACACTTTGCTAGGGTGTGTCCGCAGAGAGGTTCCCAAAGATCTCAGGGAGCCGAATCATCTGGATTAGCGGCACAAACTGATAGACGACCCGCTTCTGTTCATTCGTTCCAGCCAGCCCCAGCTCAGTCAGAGCAGAGGCCCGGAGGTATCCAGAAAGTGAGCCAGCCTCCTAGACAGCAGGCCAGAGTATTAGTTTTGACAGAGGAGCAGGCTCAGGAGGCACAAGATGATGTTGTTGCAGGTAACTGTTTTATTTCTAGTTACCCTGCTTATGTATTGATTGATACCGGTGCTTCTCATACATTTATTTCTGAGAAATTTTCATTGAGTCATGCATTGCCTATTGAGTCATTATCGTCTGTAGTGTCTGTTTCTTCTCTGTTGGTGACAGGTTTAATATCAGTGAATTCAGTAAAACATTGCATACTACAGTATGACGGGCATGAGATTGAGTTAGATTGCATCGTACTTGGATTGTCTGATTTTGACTGTATTATCGGGATTGATATGCTGACCAAGTACAGAGCGACTGTTGATTGTTCCCACAAGATTGTGAGATTCAGACCAGATATGGCTGAGGTGTGGAAATTCTACGGTAAGGGTTCTAGATCTAGAATTCCTTTGATATCCGTATTGTCTATGACTCGATTGTTATAGAAAGGAGCAGAGGGATTCCTTGTGTACTCAGTTGACTTACTGAAATCGAGTCCATCATTGGCAGACCTGCCAGTGGTGTGTGAGTTTGCTGACGTCTTTCCAGACGAGATTCCGGGTTTGCCTCCGATTCGAGAGATCGACTTCAGCATTGAATTGATGCCAGGTACAGTTCCAATTTCGAGGGCCCCGTATAGAATGGCTCCAATTGAATTGAAAGAGTTGAAAGAACAGTTGGAGGATCTACTGGCTAAGGGATACATTAGACCGAGTGTTTCTCCTTGGGGTGCTCCAGTATTATTTGTGAGAAAGAAAGACGGTTCTATGAGATTATGTATTGATTACCGGCAACTGAAAAAGGCTACGGTAAAGAACAAATACCCGTTGCCTCGCATTTATGATTTGTTTGATCAGTTGCAGGGTTCATCTGTATATTCCAAGATCGATCTGAGATCTGAATATCATCAGCTGAGAGTCAGGGATTCTGATATCTTGAAAACAGCATTCAGAACCAGGTATGGACACTATGAGTTTATTGTCATGCCGTTTGGATTGACGAATGCTCCAGCTGTGTTTATGGGTCTGATGAACCATGTGTTTCAGAAATATCTCGATGATTTTGTTATTATATTCATTGATGACATTTTGATATATTCTAAGAATATGATTGAGCATGTTGATCATCTGAGAACTGTGTTGAAAATTTTTAGGGCTGAGAAATTATATGTTAAACTGTCAAAATGCGAGTTTTGGTTGAGACAGGTTGTATTTTTGGGGCATATTATATCCGGAGACGGTATTTCTGTTGATCCCAGCAAGGTTGAGGCTGTCATTAGTTGGCCGAGACCGACATCAGTGCCCGAGATTCGCAGTTTTATGGGTCTGGAAGGATATTATCGTCGATTTATTAAAGATTTCTCGAGTATTGCCAAGCCTATTACTCAGTTGACTCAGAAGAATGCTCCATTTTTTTGGTCTGAAGAATGTGAGACCAGTTTTCTTGAATTGAAGAAAAGATTGACCAGTGCTCCGATCTTGACGATTCCATCAGGTACTGGTGACTTTGTGGTTTATTGTGATGCATCTCATTGAGGATTGGGTTGTATTCTGATGCAACGAGGACATGTGATTGCTTATGCCTCGTGACAGTTGAAACCACATGAGACTCGCTACCCAATTCATGATCTTGAATTTGCGGCCATTGTCTTTGCTTTGAAGATATGGCGACATTATCTCTACGGTGAAAAGTTCGAGATTTAATATGATCATAAGAGTTTGAAATATCTGTTTTCATAGTCAGAGTTGAATATGAGACAGCGAAGATGGCTTGATCTGCTTAAAGACTTTGATTGTGAAATCAAGTACTATCCGGGCAAATCCAATGCAGCAGCAGATGCACTGAGTCGAAAGGTATGTTCTTTATCCTTATCGACGATTGGTGTTTTGAATTTGATAAAAGATTGGTGTTTGTCCAGATTAGTATTTGAGACAGATTATAGACCACTGAGACTAAATGCTGTTCAAGTTGAACCAGAGCTGATTTTGAGAATTAAAGCGGCTCAGAAAGTTGATCAGAATATTCAGAATTCGATATCGATGGTTAGAGCAGGGCATCGATCTGAGTATCAGGTACGGGATAGGGTACTGTATGTGAATGATCGTCTGGTTGTGCCGAATGTTTCAGAGTTAAAACGACAGATTTTGTCAGAAGCACACAGCAGTCGATTCAGTATTCATCCTGGTGGCAGAAAGATGTATAATGATTTGAAAAGACAGTTTTGGTGGAAACAGATGAAAGCTGATATTGCTGAATTTGTATCCAAATGTCTGAATTTCCAGCAGGTGAAAGCAGAAAGAAAGAAACCAGGAGGACTATTACAGAGTTTAGCTATTCCTGAATGGAAATGGGATCACATTTCCTTGGAT